>NC_059136.1:13459765-13764240 GCF_020740605.2 Lemur catta
AAGAAAAATGTTTCCACTAAGACACACAACAATGTTTCCATTGAATTGGAAGCTCATATTGCCACCTGGCCATTTTCAGCTTCTTATGACTCTAGGAAAAGAGGAAATGATAGGGATTTTGGTGTTGGCTGGTGACATTGATCATAACTGTGAAGGAGAAATAGGGTTATTACTTTATAATGGGGCAGGGGGATTAGAGGTGGAACCCATGGAGTCTCTTAGAGCACCTTCTCATCCTACCACTTATGCTAGTAAAAGTCAATTGCAGAAAAAATCATAAATGGGAAAGACTGCCAAAGACTTGGAATCAACCACAATAAAGGTCATGGTAACTCATTATGTTAAACGACAACACCTACTTGGTCAGCTGAGATGTTGATTGAAAGCAGAGTACACAGAATGGGCCATAAAGGAGAGAAGTCATAAATACCAGTTATGCTTTCATATGCTGCTGTAGAAAGGACGGTAGTAAGCTCTGGACTTTCTATTTTTTTGGTGTGATGAATATATTTTTATATCTTAATTTCCAATTTCTTTTTCTTTTTCTTTTGCTCTGTATTTATGGTATGCTACTTGATACTTGTTCAAAAAGCAGAATTTCAATTTGGGATCCTGACTGGATAGGAAGAATAGACATCATCCAGTTATTCTGGGCTTTGAGCTGGGTGAAATCACTTGTGAGATGTGGAGTTGCCTTCGTTTGGGGACAGTATGTTTGCTGTTGTATGGTTGTATGATGTCTTGTGTATCCATTTCTTTTTTTCCCTTCTGGAAGTATAAGGAAGAGCTACTTAAAAACATACTTCAAAGATATTGCAGGTTCAATTCCAGACCCCCAAAATAAAGAAGGCAAATATTACTATAAATCAAGTTACTGGATGTTTTTGCTTTCTCAGTGCATACAAAATTTATGTTTATACTGGATTGTAGTCTATTAACTGTGCAATAGCATTATTTCTAAAAAATGTACATACCTTACTTTAAAAATACTATATTGCTAAAAATACTGATGATCATCTTGAGCCTTCAGTGAGTCCTAATTTTTTTGCTGGTGGAGGGTCTTGACTCGATATTGACAGTTGCTGACAGATCAGAGTGGTGGTTGCTGAGGGTTGGAGTGGCTATGGCAATTTCTTAAAATAAGACAACAGTGAACTTTGCCCCGTCGATTGACTGTGTCTTTTGCCAAAGATTTCTTTGTAGTATGTGATGCAGTTTGATGGGAATTCACCCACTGGAGAACTTCATTCAAAATCGGAGTCAATATTCTCAAAACCTGCCACTGCTTTATCAACTAAGTTTATGCAATATTCTAAATCTTTTGTTGTCATCTCAACAACGTTTATAGCGTCTTCACCAGGAGTAGATTCCATCTTAAGAAACCAATTTCTTTGTTCATCCATAAGAAGCAATTCCTTATGTATTAAAGTTTCATCATGAGATTGAAGAAATTCAGTCTCATCTTCAGGGTCCACTTCTAACTCTAGGTCTCTTGCTATTTCCACCACGTCTGCAGTGACTTCCTCCACTGAAGTCTTAAACCCCTCAAAATCATCCGTGAGGGTTCAAATGAACTTTTTCCAAACTCCTGTGAGTATGGATACTTTCACCTTCCCCTGTAAATCACAAATGTTCTTAATGACATTTAGAATGGCAAATGCTTTCCAGAAGATTTTCAATTTACTTCATGCAGATCCATCTGAGGAATCACTTTCTATGGGAGTTACAGCTTTATGAAAAGTACTTGTTAAATATTAAGGCTTGAAAGTTGAAATTACGCCTTGATCCATGGGTTACAGAATAGATGTTGCATTAGCAGGCATGAAAACAGCATTAATATCCTTGCACATCTCCATCAGAGCTCTTGGGTGACTAGGTGCATTGTCAATGAGCAGTAATATTTTGAAAGAAATCGTCTTTTTTTTTTTTTTTCCTGAGCAGTAGGCCTCAAGAGTGGGCTTAAAATATTTAGTAAACCATGCTGCAAAGAGAGGTATTGTCACCCACCTTTGTTGTTTTATTGATAGAGCACAGGTAGAGTAGATTTAACATCATTCTTAAGGACATCGGGATTTTTCAGAATGGTAAATGAGCACTGGCTTCAGCTTATGTCACCAGCTGCATGAGCCCCTAACAGAGAGTCAGCCTGTCTTATGAAACTTTGAAGTTTGACATTGACTTCTCTTGAACTATGAAAGTCCTAGATGGAATCTTCTTCCAATAGAAGGCTGTTTTGTCAGCAATGAAAATCTATTGTTTAGTGTAGACACCTTCATCAATTATCTTAGCTTCTGGATAACTTGCTGCAGCGTCTACATCAGCACTTGCCGCTTCTTCACCTTGTACTTTTATGTTGTGGAGATGACTTCTTTCCCTAAACCTCGTGAACCAACCTCTGCTAGCTTCACACTTTTCTTCTGTAACTTCCACACCTGTATAGAATTAAAGAGAGTCAGGGCCTTGCTCTGGATTAGGCTTTGGCTTAAGGGAATGTTGTGCCTAGTTTAATCTTCTATCCGTACCATTAAACTCTCTGCATAACAGCAATAAGACAGTTTCACTTTCTTATTATTTATTTGTTCACTGAAGTAACACTTTTAATTTACCTTCAAAAACTTTGCCTCTGCCACCCTTCCTTCAGACTCACATCTGATGTATGTTTGTCTGTCTGTCTGTTTTTTCTCTTTCATCTAAAACTTCTCCTTCTTACTGAGACACTCTGGCAGCTGGTGTCTCCAGTCAGCCATCTTGCCTGGAAATGGAATAATAAAATGCAGTTGATGTATACTGTGGAGTACTACTCAGCCATAAAAAATGGTGAACTAATACCTTTTGTAACAACCCAGATGGAACTGGAGACCATCTTCCTAAGTGAAGTGTTGCAAGAATGGAAAAACAAATACCACATGTACTCACTATTAAATTGGAACTAAATGATCAACACTCATGTGTACATATGGTAGTAAAATTCAACGGAAATCAAGCACGTGGGAGGGGGGAGTAGAGGATGGGTATATTCACATCTGATGAGTACAATGAAGACTATCTGGGTGATGGACATATTTATAACTTTGACTCAAACTGTACAAAAGAAATTCATGTATCCAAAAAGTTTATATGCCCATAATATTCTGAAATTTAAAAAAAAGAACTTTTCCTTTATATTCACAATGTGGCTTAATGTTTGTGCAAGTGGCCTAGCTTTTGGCCTATCTCAGCTTTCAACATGCCTTTCTCACTAAGCCTAATCATTTCTAGCTTTTGATTTAAAGTAAGAAACATGTGACTCTTCTTTTCACTGGAACACTTAGAGGCCATTGTAGGGTTATTAATTTGCCTAATTCCAATATTGTTGTCTCTCAGGAAATAGGGCCACACAAGGAGAGGGTACAGTTGATTGGTGGAGCAATCAGAAAACACACAGCATTTATTGATTAGGTTCCCCATCTTATATGGGCATGGTTTTTGTTGCCCCAAAACAATTATAATATACATCCAAGACCACTGACCATGGGTTGCCATAACAAATATAATAATAAAAATATTATTACATTAATAACTCATATTAATATTAATAATCAATAATTTATATTATTAATAATAATTGTGACACAGAGATGTGAAGTGGGCACATTCTGTTGATAAAATGGCACTGATAGACTTCCTCAATGCGAGGTTGTCACAACCCTTTAATTTGTAAAAACAGCAGTATCTATAAAGCCAAATAAAGCAAAGCACAAGTAAACAAAGTAAACACATGACAAATACTTATGGCCCTTTTCTGTCCTCTTGGCTACTCAGCATCTGAATGTTTTTCTCAGTTTAGGCAAGTCCCTCGGTGTGTCCATTCATAACAGAAAGAATCTTATCTTCTCTCTTCTCAGTCCATGGCAGCTGAAATGAGGCTCCGCCATCTGGGGCTTTATGTTGAAGGAGTGATTCAAAGACAAGGGAGTATTTTAGAAACAATTTAATTTGGTCTAAGAAGTGTTGAGACCAGTGGTGGGGCTGTTGTGGTTCCAGAAGCTGAGCTGCTGGAGGTGGTGAGGGTGGTCGTGTCGCCAGAGTAGATTCCTACCCTAAGTCCTCCTGTCCTGAGTCCTTGTCTATATCTCTCACTCACCAGTAGCCCCCACATTGTACCTGACTCCAGCTGTGTCCTTACGCCTGTCCTTGTGCCTTTCTGTGAAGGTTTTGAGTGCAAATAGGGGTGGGGGACCTGTGGTCATGGGGCACGTGTGGCCTTCTGGATCCTTAGGTGCAGCCTTTAGACTGAGTCCAAATTTTACAGAACAAATCCTTTTAGTAAAGAGATTTCTTCTGTGAAATTTGGATTCGGTCAAGGGGGCCACACTTGGGGATCTGGAGGGCCACCTTTGAGGCCACAGGTTCCCTACCCCACCTCCAACTCTAACAAATGCATGTTTTCTTAACACTTGTATAGAGTTATAAAGCACTGTGTTCTAATTTTAAATCTTCTAAAAACTTTACAAATTTATAAATATATTACAAAACATTAAGTTATTGCTAAGTCATCATAATATATATGTGTATTTTTAATTTTTCTTCCCATTCTCTAACCTGCCAATCACTGTTGGTATTCATGAGAAGGTAATGGCAACATCATATTTTTCCTGTAACAGTACTCCTCCCCTGAATGAAGAGCCACTGCTTATTTATCTTAAACAAGTATAAAATTCATTTTAATTTTACCGTTTACAATTAGATTCCAGATATTGGTCACAAAGCACCTCTCTGAATGTGACACTGTGTTAAGTGTGATGGAGGCTGAATAAATGGACACAGGGACCTCCTCCCTAAGGCAGCTTGCAGCCCAAGAGAACCAGCATGATTATAAATAAACATGAACATTTATAGACTAGGACAGACAAGGGGGAAATTAATATTTTTATCTATTTATTTGATATGGAGTACAATGGTTGGGTGTCAGGAGAAAGATTGGGAGAAAAATAATGTTTTTATATGAGAAAGGAACATGGAAATTTTGAGAGCTTTTTTCCAATTGTCAGTGTAATTATTCAACTTGGTGGTAAACTTTACAGATTCAAAATGAGTTCTTCCTCTATTCATTAAGATAGCATCGAGAATGCTTGGCATAGACAGCGTATGTCTGTGCAGGACAATGTGCTGTGTCTGACTGCTAATAAGTCCCTCCTGAAGTTGAGTCTTCTGTCTTTATGACATTTGAGCTCCTGGCATACTAATTTTATCTGACACAATACAGTCAGATCCTCCGGATATGTCTTCATATTGATCAATTCCATACAAATAGTTGGTCTTTGTTCCTTTAAAGACAGAATCCCAGAAGTAGCTGTTGGGGAAGTAATGGCAAAAACAAAACAAAACAAAATACACAGACACACACACACACACACACACACACACACACACACACACACACAAAACAAACATAACCTGCAATTATTTTCATATTATTTAACAGATACAATTTGAGTTCTGAATAATTAAATAGTGTTTGATCTTAGAAAATGTTTAGCAATTGGATGTATTGGACCAGAAGTTAAGACTTCAGAGGGAAGTTAAAATATTATCATTAAAGCTTTGTGTAAAATTTGACAAAAGTAAAAAATAATCAATATTTCCCCTGTTAAATCTCAACTAGACAGTAGCTTGATATTTAAAAAGAAAATGTAAAATAAATAAGGCAAGCACTGTTCATTGCCTATCGACACTAGCTCTGCCACTCTTGCCCTCTTCCAGTAGCCATCCACTTCAAGAGAAACTGGGTCCTTCTCCCAAGCAAGAAAAAAGAAATGATGATTCAATGACCCTGTTGCCAGTAACTGGTACAGAAGTGGGCTTGTGACACAGCTCTGGCCAGTGAGCCTTAAGTAGAGATTCTGAGAAAGCTTCTCTTACTATTAAAATGGGAAGAAATTTTTTCCTATTTTACATTCTTTGACAGTTTTTGTGTGAGGATATGGTAGTTGGGACTACTGCGGCCACATTACAACCAAGGAAGATGAGCCATGAGGACAAAGGCCAGTATGTCAAGATTTGCAGAGGAGTAAAACTAAAAAAAGCTGGCTCATGGATGGGATATTTAAGCCAGTGAAATATCCTTGGAAGTGCCCTACCTCTGGACTATTACATCACATATGAAAGTCATTATTAGAGAAGCCACTTTTTTGCTAAGTTTTCTGTGCTTGCAGGTAAAACATGCTCATGATCTAATAATTGTCTTCCTTAACCAAAGAAAATGGAAATTGCTATTCAAGTGTATGTCAAAAGGACACTAGTTTAAGGATAACATTGCTTAGATTCTACTAGGAAAGCAAACCCTCTACAAACTTGAGTACGTGATCATTGGCGTGTTGTTACACCATTGCTGAGAATCACTCTGAGCATGTGGGGCAGGTAAGGGGAATTCTGCATTGTGGGCTAGTCTGCCATGGACTGAGATGGCTTGGATATTGTCATTATTAGTATCCTCATCATTACTATTAACTCTGCACTAATCACTGGTGTTCTCTGGAACTCAAGTTTTCTTATGACTAAGGTGAAGTGATTGCATAGGTTGGTTTTCAAAAACTCCTTCCAACTCAAAATTTCTGTCTAGGTTTATTTACTCTAAAATCAGAATATATTTCTTGTAAGAAGTAATTTACAAAATTTTTGGAATCCTTGGAAGGTTTTTTCACTGATTTCCTTTCCCTTTCCTCTCTATGAGGTGAAAGGTTGTATACTCTGACACAAGCACTGAAGCAGACACTGGCAATAAAAGGCTAGACAGCACAGATGTGATTCATGCCCTTGCTGATCAATGGAAGGGAATCATTAGACAAATAATTACAAATATGATAACAAGGATATCCAATGTGATCCAGAGAGTCTGCGAATATATCCCCAGGGAAATGAACTTGAAGCTGAGGCTTTAAGGATGTGTAGGATTTACCTTTTGGAGGGGTGACTGGGGACATAGAGAAGAGAACAGTATGGGTAAATTTGAGGCAGATAGTGAAAGTTGAATACATTGAGAAATAGGAATCCAGTGGAATTGGGGCAACCAGCAGAGATGTGTAAAATGAGGCTGAATAGAAAGGCAGGGAGTTGTCTTAGAACACTGTTATATATTGCCTAGTTCATCATAAGGACAATGATCATTTCGTCTTGGAGTGTAACAGGCAAAGCTGAGGGATCTATGGTTTTGTCTCTCTGTGGGCACCTCCTCTCTGCTTTCCTCCTGATCATGGCTCGACCACTCTTTGAATGGATTAGATGCTATAATTAAAAAGTTGGATAAACCTTAGAAGATTGGATAAATTTCTTAAAATTGCCATCAAATTGGATAAAACAAACAATTACATATAGATATGGAAAACATAGATGGTATATATGACTTTCTTTATATGTCATATACATATAGGATATATAGAATATTATACATACACACACAGAGAAAGTTTAGGAAATTAAAAGGGAAACTTTATGCCATGCAAAGACTAAACCAAAGAATGCCAATGTAGCTATTATATAAGCAGGGAATATAGACTTTAAGGCAAAAATATTTCATGATAAGGAAAGATTCAATCTACCAGGATGATATAAGAATTCTAAATTTGTGTGCACCTAAAACTATAGTCTCAAAGAAAGAAAAATTGATAAAACTAAAGGGAGAAATAAATAATTTACAATTAAGTGTTTGACTTTAGATACTTTGTTCAGCAACTGATAGGAAAAAACCCCAAATTAATAAGAATATAGATGATTTGAATCACATCATTATCAAGCTTGATCTTATTTACATATGTAGAAATTTGTACTTAACAACTTAAGAATACACAATCTTTTCTTTTTTTTTTATTTCACCATATTATGGGGGTACAAAAGTTTAAGTTACGTATATTGCCCTTGCCCCCGGCCCCTGAATCAGAGCTTCAGATGTGTCCATCCCCTAGACGGTGCGCATCACACTCATTATGTATGTATACAAAATCTTTTCAAATGCACATAAAATGATTATATGATGGGTCATAAAGTAAGTCTTGACAAACTTATAAAGATTGAAATCACAGAGAGTATATACTCTAGTCAGAGTGTAATTAAGCTAAAAATCAAAAGAAAAGAGAAAAAGCTCTCATACTTGAAAATTCATGAATACACTTTAAAAAAATCTGTGGGTCAAAGAATTCATGGTGAATATTAGAAAATATTTTCTGCTGAATGATATTAAAAATGAAACTTTCAAAACATATGGGAGTTGACTTAAACTGTGCATACACGAAAATGATAGTTTTAAAAGCATGTATTAGGAAAGAAGAATGGCTGAAAATTGTTCATCTGAAGACAAATTAGAACCAGAAGAGAGTAATAAATTCCCCAAAAAAGTAAAAATAAGAAAGCAATAATAACAGAATTATATTCACAAAATAGAAAAAAATATATCCATGTTAAAAAGCTCATTTTTTTAGATTACTGGAATAAAAAGTAACAAAGGACAAATTACTAACATCAGGAATGAGAGAAAAATATCAGTAAAATAATGAGGTATTATGAAAACTTTGTGCTGATAATTCTGAAGTTATAATTCTTAGTAAATTCCTAGTAAAACATACATAGCTTTGTAAATCTGATACAAGAAGAATTATAAGCACTGATTTTTTCTATATTAATTAAATACCTCAAATATGTTATTGAAAACTATCTCCCAAAGAAAACTCTAGGACCAGATAGCTTTACCATTAATTTCCTTCGAAGATTTAAGGAAGAAATAGCACCTTATACAGACTCAACCATGTTAGATGAAAGATGAATTATCCTTCTATTATCTCTACAGAAAATGATATGACAAAGATGTTGATACATGAATAGCCAAAGATATATAGGAAATATATAGGAAAACTATGTTAAAGCAGCATGTCAGACTATTAATTGATAAAAATATTATGTAACTTTTTCTCTGAAAGTGTTCAGCATGCATTATTTAGGATGCTTTTAGTTGTATCTCCAGAAATAACAGCTCACATTGGTTGCAACAGTAAGAAAGGGAAACCATGAGCTCACCTAAGAGGAGGTTCAATTTAAGAGGACTTAATTTTATCTGGACCCAGAATCTTTCCTTCTCACTGCTTTGCTCTGAAAAGAGTTTATCTTCAACCTAAGGCTGCATCCTGTGTGGCTTGTGATAGTAATTATCAGGCTTGCATGTGATTTCTTCTACATGTTGTTGGAGAGAGATGAACTGGCCTCCCTTGACTTCTTAAGGGTAAAGAAGAATTTCTCCCCAACTTCTAGCATCTCATTAGCCAGAATTGGATCAAATGTTCAATCTTTAATTTGGAAATGGAATAAAAATGTCCTTAGAGCAGTCAGACGCATACTTGAAAGTCTCAGCTTTCCTGAAGGGAGAGGCTATCTGAGGGTAGGCTGAGTATCAGAAAACAAAAGAAGATGGGTTAAGTGGTGGGTGGGATGGGGCAATGAATAATGTGTGCCACAAGTAGTCATCAGTGGTCTCTACAAATAGGGGTGCAACAACCATTCAATGATGTCAGTCACAATAACTCTCCTCATGTATATGTTTTATTCACTAGGATATTTTTGCTTATTTCTTATCTACTAAAAACTGTGCCTTGAATATCCTCTGCAATTAATCATCTTTGATTTAGATTTGTCTATAAGTTGTTTTGGTATACTTTAATATCTATGTAGGTTCACTTAAATTCTTATATTATACCTTCATTTGAAATTTACTCGTTTTTCTAGTATGCTAGCTTCAACTGTGTTTGTATTGTGTTTCATGCTGGCCTTTGGTTTCTTAATGCCATATCATTACAAAAGTGAGCACTTTAGCATAAGTCCTGTCCTCATACACCATGCATTTTCTTGGTGGGATTGAGAGAAACACTCAGAGGTGATACTTGGGACATAGATACCTGGAAAAAGAGACAACAGTGGCAGATAAAGGAGCATTTGGATGTGGATGTAGCCATCTTTCTGAACTCAGCATTCTGGCATTTTGCATCCACAGGGATTGATATTCCAAAACGTGGCTTAGTACTTTGGGGAAACTTCCTAACTCTAGTGAATATCAGTATGCTACAATTTCTTTAATATTATCAGTGCAGGAAACCTCATTCTGGGCTTTGGCTGAAAGAAATGGATGTTCTTTAACAAACTTGTTACTCAATCAGCAACAGTATAAAGTACACTGATTTTATTCCTTATTTGCAATAGATAGGAAATATCCAAACCCCTCAACTTTTCCTCTATGACATCCTATTACTTGCCTATTACAGACTATTGTAGTCATTCTATCAACCTTCACTAATCACAGATATATGTACATACACAAATATATATGCATATATAAATACACACACATGGGAATTGGAGATACCAAACAGATTAAAAATAGATGTATTTAGTTCAAAATGTCCATTTTTATAAAATCACTCACAACATTATTTAAATAGTAAATTTCCCCATGTAAATAAAGTAATTTTATTTACATGTGAAATCAGTACTTTTGGAATTAAAGTTCCATACCAAAAAAAATTTAAAATAACATTTCACAACAGGATAAGAACAGACACACAAATTATTCTAGAAATTATTCTCTTCTGACCTTGTCTGAAAATTGTTGTAGAACATAGATTTTATTTTTGAGATATTGTTTCAACATACCCTGAGCTGTATGGGGATGTGATATTGAGTCACTTATAAAGATTCAAAGAGATGTCCCATCTACAAAATGGGGCAACGCTTAACTCACAGAGTTCACGAGAAGATTAAGTGCCAAACCCGGAACTCAGAGGAGTTTGATAGTAACAGGCTTCTGCCATGTGTTAGGAACTATTTGTGGTGCTACCAATGCCTGGATGCATAAAAAGTGGCAGAACTCCTAACTTCGAAGAACTCAGCAAATTTGAGATGCCTTTGAGATGGGGATTAAATGAGAGAGTTCCTAAAGGTACCCAGCACAGGAGAGTACTCAATACATGTTACTTTTTCTTTTTTTAGTTTATTTTATAGAAGTGGAGTCCTGATGCTCAAAGGCTCTATTTGGAGATGTTTAATAAGAGATCTAAATATGTAATTTTCACATCTTAATATTTTCCATCAATTTCTTTTAAATTGTTGCGGGTGTGCATGTCTTGATTTTAATGCTAATAATCTTTTTCTGTGCATCTATTGTGAAAAATTTCACTTCGACCACATCTCATAATGCTCTCCACTGCTTTGTGAGGATGTCATATCCCCATTTTCCAGGGAGTTAATAGCGGCTCAGAGAGGTTAGGTGACATGCCTAAGGCTGGGAGAGCATGTGTGCGCGCGCACACACACACACACACACACACACACACACCCATGCGGCTGCAAGCCGTGCTGTACTCCCTCCTTGCCCAGGTGTGAGCTGCCTGGCACACTGCACAGCAGGAGCGCTCCAGGGCGGTGGCACTTCACCCTTTTGCACAATCAGGGTGACAGAGGAACACAGCTGGAACACCGTAATGATGCACTTAAGGGAGTGGGCAGCTGGATTTGGACATGAAGCCAGTGTGAGATAGTGACTGCGCCACCCAGGGATTAGAAAGGGCCAGGTCTGTGCTTGCTCTCTAAGGCTCCCTCTGCCCATGGCTGGGGACAGAAGCAGCGGTATTGCTATCAATAGCGGTGGCAACGCAGCCATGGCAGTAGCAGCGATCATAACAGTAACAGCAGCAGCAATAATCATACCCTTCATTTATTTATTTATTTATGCATTCATTCAGAAAATATAGTCTGCAAGGGTTGAGAATCCCAGCAAGGCGACACCATACAGACGGGCCGAAAACCCGCGGCAGAGCCGGAGGGTAAAGACGCCAAGAGGCTGAGGCGGCGGCGGCTGGGGAATAATAAAATAAGAGGGAAGCTAAACCAGTGACCCTTGTCGGCAGTGAAAAGCGGGAGATTAGAAAATGTTTCATGCTAATTTCCATGGAGATTTCTTTAATTTAGCGAAGATTGCTTCCCCCGCTCCGGCTCCGCCTGGCCCCGCGTCCTCGGTGGTCCGCGCCGCCCGGGCTGCGGGGCCGCGGGTCACCGGGCGGCTCCGACGTCTCCACCAGCCGCAGCGCCGCCCGCTCGCCTTCCCGGCTCTGCTTTTCTGCTTTTTTTTTTTTTCTCTTTCCGCAGCAGTCTTAGGATTCTTGTCACATGATGGCTTCATCGGGCCCTTCTCCTCCTTATCCTTTCAAGCTCTTTCTCCTGCCCGGCATATCAAAGGAGATTTGCGGGTCACCGAGCCGGGCCGCGGCGTATAAAGTCATCAGCCGGCCCCGCACCACCTCGATCATTGGCCGTACTGTTCTTGCCAGGGGCCGGGGACGGCTGGGTCTCTTTAAGAACCGGATCAGTAGTTAAGTGAAAGATGCTAGTTTTTAAAGATTAAAAAATAAATAAAGGAGAGACAGTCTAATGGTTTATTCGCTTTCCATACTCTCCCAAAGGAAACTTCTTAGCAGCATCAGATAAAGGAACACATCATATGGCTTAAAATGTTTTACCGAATCCTTGTTATTTAGCATTATTATTATTCTAGAATTAAATTAACAGTTCAAATGTTAAACCCTGGACTGAGCAATGAAATTACAAGTTGCACCTTTTTCTTGTATGTATATTTGTGCCCAAGCTTTTTAAAGAATAACTTTTACGTTTACCAATAATTGAGATGCAGACACTTTTCACCATAATAGGGTAACACATTTTAATTTTTTTCTAATATGAGGGGGAGTGAGGTTCAATTTCCCCCCTTTATTTTCAGATAGAGTCTCACTCGGTTGCCCTGGCTAGAGTGCAGTGGCGTCATCGTAGCTCACTGCAACCTCAAAGTCCTGGGTTCAAATGATCCTCCTACCACAGCCTCCTGAGTAGCTGGGACGCCAGCTGTGCACGCCAGGATGTGCTACTAGTTTTTCTATTTTTAGTAGAGATGCAGTCTCACTCTTGCTCAGGCTGGTCTCGAACTGCTGAACTCAAGTGATCCTTCCCCCTCTGCCTCCCAGAGTGCTAGGACTACAGGTGTGAGCCACCGCACCTGGCCCAGGAATACATTTTAAATGGAAGCGTTATATGCACACAGATGCATGTGTGGTTATGTATGTATATTTTGTATAACATAATCTCCACCATCAGCCCCAGAGATGGGCTCGGTATTTCAACTTGTTTCCAGGTAAAGATTGGTCTTGTTTGCAGAATTTATGTACAACGTGAACAGAAGATGGCCTCTTCCTACTTCCTCACTGGGTTTCTTCCTGCATCATGGAGTTCTCTTAAGACAGGCAATGGACACAATTCCCACCCAAGCTGCAAGGAAAGCCTGAAGCACTGCCTTCAGTGGGAATTTTATTGGAGTAAAACTCTTCTGCCAAGTCATATTTGATCAAAGATTGTTTCCTAGCTCTTGCTGCTCACACAGCCTGCTTTCCCTTCACTGCCTTTTCTCTTTGCTTTATTTTAGACCTTCCTGGCTGCATTTCCTGCTATGTTGCCTTAATTTTTTACAGGCATAATTTTTATTAATATGCTTTAGTCAGTCACATCCTGAAAGGTCAGGGCAAGCTTCTTTGGCATCAATTATCTATCATAAAATTCTCCCTGTGAAAAACTGAAATGTCTTCTTAAAACCTTGCCTCATGATAGGACATAAATTCCTAATCCATGTAGAATGTTTGGGGAAGTACAATGCTGGCCCTGCATTAAAGTTTAAAATAAGGGTTTTTTCCTGCTATCTTCACAATTCATGTGACCAACTAAATGTAGTGAACAAATAAGCTATACATCTCATACAATGTCAAAAATTATACTGTGGTCTATGTCCCTGCATAACTAAATTCACAGGCACTCTAACTAAAGAAAAGTTTTTTGAGGTGCTTTGCCAGAAAGTTGCTGTTTTAATGATTGGAAATAATTCACTGTTGAGATGGCAGTTATGTGGTGTTCATGTAACCACTTCCTGCTCTTATGCCTGTAACAGACATTAAAGAGCAATCCTATTCTGGGTGACAATTGGCCTCAACAGATTCTAGAACCCACCCACCAGAAGGCCACAGCCAATTCACTGGATAAATTCTATTGACTGCCCCTGATCCAAAGTAGCAAGCACATTTTGTGGTTGTGAACTAGTAAAATTATTTCTTACTATCAGTTTTTGAATATTTGCAATGTGAAATATTTATTCTGTGGCCCCTATGACAAGGTCAGTTTCAGTTCCAACACCAAGTCAACAGATGTTCGACTCTTATTTTGATGTTCCATTTAGAGAATATTCTGTACTTCATTGATGGGACACAGAGACCCTTTGGATCACTCACCGAATATGGAAGCATTGACCTATCAAATGTATTTGGATTTTAAAAATGGGAAAAGGCATATAATGTTTATAAATAGCTGCCATATCCTCTTGCTGCCTATAATTGACAATGCTGCTACATATATCCACAGTGAAGAATTGTGATCCATAATCAATTATAATATTTTAAATAACAGTGTAATAACATCCTTCTTCTTAGCTAATGGAACATGGACATGCTATTAAGGAGTTTTTCTTTCCTTTCTATTTCTAACATACATACATATTGCATGTCAGATTTTTTGCACAAGGCATGGAGTTTATGGTAACTATATTAATCTGGAGATGAAGCATATACTTGGAGTGACAGGATTTGGGATTTGGTAATCCCTCAATCATATAAGTGCACATGGATCACTTCTATAAAAATAAAACCTTAGCTGGCATATTGGAGAAAAATACCTGGCTTATTTTCTTATTTGTTTTACTTTGTTCTCATTAAGCTCCTATATTTAATATACAACTTAGTCTCACATATTCATCTCTCTTTGTCACTTCCTCAAAATTTGAGATTACTCTTGCATTTAATTCTGGGCTTAATGACCATGCCTTCCCACAGGATCAAATAATATCATCCAGAGTTAAAGTTAGGAGGGATGGTAAGCATTATATCATTAATTTCATAAATATGCAATAGTAAAATTAAGTGTTACCCGGTGCTGTCAGCATTCAGCAAATTCCTTCGTGTATGCTAAAATACATTAACTGACCATGTGCCTGGGATATTAGATATTCACATTTTGTAAGAAGATTTTCCACAAGTGATTTCACCCCCTTTGTTTAAGGGTTGTATGGATTGTCAAGATAGGAAATGAGAAAGGGGGATTTTATATCACATCTTAGTGCCCAAACCAGACATGTCACTGCTTTTCACAGTCGGTGTTTCCCATGCAATGTTCTTAGTGGACTCAGAATCCTTATGACACACTTTTATTCTCATATTAATACTGTTGAGAGCCGAGGTATAAGCCAGGACCTATTTATCAGTGTCTTCATGCAGATAATGTAACCAAAGTAATCTCAATATTCAAACAAAGTGTTAGAATCTTTACCCCAACTTGCCTTATTTGGATAATCCTATTTTTAACTATTTTAGTAATCTGCAGAGTTTCCATTAATCAATTTTGATGCTATCTCTGGTCTTTCTTGCTTAGGTGTTTTGTAAAAGAAAAGATGGAAAGCAGTAACTTGGCCGAAGAAGCAAGATGTACGGGTGCAAACAATGACAAAGCGCAAGATAAAGAAAGGAGACATTGCTATTGCAAAGGGCTTTAAAAATCTCAGTATGTCGATGTGTATTTTACCCCTTTCTCCCGCTAGAGATTCCTTCTTGTTCTACCTTCTCTCTCTCTCTCTCTCTCTCTCTCTCTCTCTCTCTCTCTCATACACACACCCCTCAGTTTCTGCAAACTGAGTGAGAATAACATACCATACCAAGAAATGGCACATGGAACTCACATTTTAACTTCTTTCAGAACCCAAGAATGAGTAGCCATTTATTTTATTTTGGGTTTTGAAAATAGACTTTGCCAGAAATCTTGTTCCTAGCCAGGGTTTTTCAGCCTTACTGCTATGACATTTGTGCTAAATAATTCTTTGTGGTGGGGCCACCCTGTGTGTTGCGGGATATTTAGCAGCATCTCTGGCTTCTAACCTATCACTTCCCCACTGCTGCTGAGACAACCAAAAATGTCCCCAGAAATTTCCAAATGTCCTGGGGCCAAGGGTTGGAGGGAGGGTAAAATTTGCCTGTGTTGAGAACCACTGCTCTGGGATATTTTACTGTTTTACTCAGCTTGGCATTTCTCCCATCACTTCTGTTCATCTCCATCCATCCCTCTGCCCTATGCCTTCCTCCTTCTCCTCTTTCACATCTTAGCTGTAAAGGCAGCCCCCTCTGGGAAGTCCTCCTTGATTTGGGAAGATTGAGGTGACCCGCCTTGTTCCAACTGGGCAAGCAGCGAAGCCTTTCCATGGGCGTGTGCAAGAGACTGGCTGCCACAAGAGCAAGTCCCCACCTCGGGTCTGCCTCCTTCTGCTTCATGAAGACTTTTCTATTGTTCCCTCTCTCATTCTTTTTAGAAAGTGGGCCATTTCAAAAGCAGTGAGATGACTCTCATTTTGTGCTTTTAAAATGCACACACATGAACTTTGGATACATATGGATGCGTGGACTTACCGTGTCAGCGGTCTCCACCCCTGCAAACCCTAAGAAGAATGATGTGTGAGCAGGCTGCTCCCTCCCTTCAAGCCTTGGCTGTGTAAATGTCTCAGCAGGGGATGGAGCTTTAAGAACTGTCACACCAGAACACAGAAATTTAGGGTAATGAAGGCACAAAATGGTAAGAAAAAGTTCTGCTACTTTTGCCTGCTTACTAAAAAATAAAATGCATCACGTAGAACATCTTTAGGGGAGTTACAGAAGGAAAGGAGGCTGGAACGTAATAATCTTAGCACCGTCTTGAGTTAGCAGGCAGCTCAATCTTTTTGTGCCTCTATCTCCCTCCATGTCAAAAATACAATGAGATTAACAGTAAGGAGTGATTTCCAAATTTCACCCAATCCAGAATGGCCCTCTGCTCATTCACTCACTCAACTGTTTGTGTTAGAAAAGGAACTAAGTAACAGAGACCCCATCCACTTTTGAGATGCGGCAAAGGCAGGCTAATTAGTTTGTTTCCCTTTATGATAGTTCACATTTATTGAATATATACTATATGCAAGGCACTGGGCTAATGACATTATAAGCAGCATCTCACTTGATCACCACAGTCACCTATGATTACCCTTGATCCAGAGTTAGAACAGCAGAGTGAAATAGAGTGGCAAATTACAAGAACCAGGCAAATGGAGTTCCACTTGGTTCCTCAATTATTTTTATTTTTCTAATTAAACTTTTATTTTGAGATAATTGTAGATTCACATGTAGTTACAAGCAATAAAACTTAGAGGTCTCTGTACCTTTTACCTGGTTTATCCCAATAGTAGCATCTTGTAAAATTAGAGTATGATATCGTAACCAGGGAATTAATTTTGTTTTACATTCTATGATCTTATCCAGCTTTTCCAGTTTTGCATATACTCGTTGCTGTGTTCTGTGTGCTCTGTGTATGTGTATATTTAGCTCTTTGCAATTTTATCTCATGTGTAGGTTCATGTATCTGATATTATAGTCAAGATACAGAACATTTCTATCCCCACAACATTCCTCTTGTCCTTTTATTGCCATATTTACTTCCGCCCCTGCTTCCACTCCTTCCTTAACCCCTTGCAGCCACTAATCTATTCTTCATCTCTATAATATTGCCACTTCAATAATGTTATATAAACTGAATCATATATTACATAACTTTTTGAGATTGGTTGTGTTAGGTCAGCCTAATTCCTTGAGATCATCAAATTGTTGCATGTGTCTATAGTTCATTCCTTTTCACTGCTGAGTAGTATCTAATACTAGATACATGGGTGTCCTACAGTTTGCTTAACCATCCATTTATTGAAAAACACTTGGGTTTCTAGTTTTTGGCCAATATGAATAAAGCTGCTATGAACATTTGTGCATTAGTTTTTGTATGAATGTATGTTTTCACCTCTCTGGGCTAAATGCCCAGGAACACAATCTTTGAGTCATATGATAATTTCATGTTAAGTTTTATAAGAAAGTTCTAATCTATTTTCCAGAGTGGCTGTACCATTTTACATTTCTACTAGCAATGTCTGATTGATCTGATTTGTTTGTATCCTCACCAGCATGCGATATTGTCACTATTTTTAATTTTAGCCATTCTGATAAGTGTGTAGTGACACCTCATTGCAGTTTTATTTTGTACTTCCCCAGTAGCTAGCGATGTTGAACATCTTTTCATGTTGTTTAACTATTTTTGGATAGGACTCTCAATTTTTAAAATTTCTGCATCTCTCTCCATAAATGGAGGCTTTTAGTAGATATCCATGTGAACAAATCAAGATGTAAGGGGATCTATAATTTGTTGTTCGGCATATGGCACTCAGAAAAAGATGAATAAATTGCACTCAATAAAGCCAATACCACATTGTGTTCCTGATCTTTTGTCATGCACAAGCAGCAGTTTAGGCAGTGGGAAAACTTGGTCAGGATGAAAATAAAACAAAAATCCAAGAACATTTAAGATGCCATTAATAGTAAAGAGAAATTTCTTAAAGGGTTTAGCTTATTGTTTCCTTTTTCCTTTTTTTGAAAAAGCTGCTTCTAAATGCCTGCCATCATATACTGATCCATGATCTAATTTGAGGGTTTGTTTCTTTGTGTTCACTGTGGAATAATTCCTGTTCTTTTACACATGTCTGGATGGGCAGAGAGGTTAGAGCTGTGGTCAATAGATCACAGAAAAATATGTGTCTCTGATACTGATGTCCTTGTTATCTGGTGAAATCTCTCACCATTTCCTTTTCATTCACAGCAATTCTGTGTTCTTGGAGTTTTGGGCAGTCCTCTAACAGCTATCCAGAGAGTTAGGTCAATACTCTTTTTCAGACTATCATGTGATAAAAGTAGCAAATATTTTGGCATAAGTTAAGTTTGAATGTCTTCAGTTTGAATGCCAACGCTGACATTCACTAACAGTGTGACTTCAAATTGGTTACTTAACATCTCGGAAGCCATTTTTCTCAACTGTGCCATAAGATAATACTAGACTTCATAATGTTGTTGTGAGGATTATATACAGTGTTTGCCAGCTGGTTTTGTTGGAGGTAATCACATCCTGCTCAATGTCATTTCCATTTCTACTTTTTCTTGTTTTTCACTCTAAATTTATTTACTATGAGCCCCAATTTTCTTTATATTCTACTTAATTGATGTTCCTGTTAAAATATCCCTATTAGAACAGCTGCTTGGAACTGACTACCATTCACCGGAAGTGAATGCACAATAACCTCCATGTTGTCTGGGTGTTACGCTTTGATATACCCTAACAGTATTGTCTTCACTCATCTGGTACAACCAGCCCCCACTGAAGTCATCAGCGTCACCCAGTCACCCAGAGGCAAGGAGATCAGTCTCCTGCTTCCATATCACGTCAGTCAACCTTTATTCCTGCGTGTTCTGGGCTTATTGCATCCAGTCAGAGGGCACAGAACCATTATATTGGAAGAGTGGCCTAGCTATTTTAACCCTTTCGAAATTTTTCTTAAAAAAATAAAACAAATAAAAATTTAAAACTGTGTATTTGATGTAAAACATGAATAACTCCAGTGGTAAACAGTTCACTTCCTCACCAAGTAATCAAATGTAATTTAGGGTGGCTCTAATGGCCATAAAAGTCTCCTTCTGTCGGGGTGAAATTTGTTTCTTAATGTTTAACAGTGCATACCTACATGATGAGCATGATGCGCACTGTCTGGGGAATGGACACGCCTGAAGCTCAGACTCGGGGGGATGCATGTACCGTTAATGACATTCTCATCTCGTGAATTGCTTACCTCTAGGTCCGGAGTCTGTTTGCTGATTCTTAGTTCATCTGTTCACTCCTCCAACAATGGTGGAAAACCCTCCACCTGAGCCAGATGTGGGGCCTGGAGGTGCTGGGCCTGCCTCCTGCTGTCAGGAGGTCACAGCCTCTGTGAGTTAGGTGGAGGGTGACGGGCAGCAGGCAACGTGAACCTGACAATTAGCAGGCGAGAGAGAGGGGCGGTGACAGAGAGTGGGCCACTCCGAGGTGGTAGAAAAGAGACAAGATTGATTGTGACAGAAGGAGGCTTAGCCTAGGCTTCCCGGAGGGGAGGCCCGACAAGGGCCTGAGATAATGTTCTTGTCTTGTTTGCTCAATCCTTCAGGGCCTGACCCCAGTCTAACTGGAACCCACTTCTTTCCCCCTTCCCTCCTAGCTACACAAACCTGGCATACTTGGAAAGAAGGAGATGACCCAGATGTGGCTAAATATAGCCATCCTGAAACTCCTCTCACCACTTTCTGTCTAATTTAACTTGTGGTGCCAAACCTTCCTGGCTGGCCATTCTTTCACCTTGGACAGTGCTGCTCACTCATCTTTGAGAACTGGAAAATGAATGCTCCCATTCAGATATCCACAGGTACCTGGCGGGTGTTCAGAAAATGCCTGTGGAATGAGTGAACAAGTGACTGAATGAACAACACATACGCTGATTCGTGGAGATCTTGGGAGTCATCCCTGCCCTAATTCTGGTTATTTGTGTCGCCTCCAGGAAGCTACTGGGTAAAGAACTGCGAGTCCCCGGCATTTAGAAATCTCTGATGCGTTTGAACCAGAAACCTAAAAGCTCATGGTGCTTACGTTCTATTACACAGACAACAAACCAGCACTTGCCCCTGAGTTTGTCTCGGGATGGCCAGGGCCGGGATGGGAACAATAACAAATAAAGCAAGGTGGAGGTGGGTGGGGTTGAGCTGGATGCAGGGGCGTCCTAGGGTTAATCAGAAACCTTCTCAGAGAGTGACCTGTGAGGACACACTTAATGCAATCTCTGACCACACGACAGAACAATTTTAGAAAGAATAATGTATAGATTTGTAAACTTGTTTAGCTTTTATCAAATTGTTTTTTATAATCATACAAAATCTCAGAAAGGAAGCATCAATTTGCTTAGAGAAAAATGCAAGTGGGTGCTTCAAAGTGAAGAAAAATAAACAAATGTGTAGAAAAAACATGCTTTTTTTTGCTATTAGCTACAAAGCACTATGCAGTTATGAATGATCTTTACCCTGTCTTTATTTTCCACATTTTCTTTAATGTTATATTGCTTTTATAATAAACAAGAATTTTACTTTTTTTCTTAAAAGTAAAAACACTATCGTAAATGAAGTTTCCCCTCGACAAAGAAACGTAAACTTCACAAGCTT
Organism: Lemur catta; assembly: GCF_020740605.2. Taxonomy (NCBI): domain Eukaryota; kingdom Metazoa; phylum Chordata; class Mammalia; order Primates; family Lemuridae; genus Lemur; species Lemur catta. The sequence goes on from NC_059136.1 coordinate 13,480,996, forward strand.
AGATTTTAGGGGATCAATAAGCAGACAGGCATGGGCTGTACGGCAGAGTCAGTGTGCTGGGGCAGAGCTGTCCATCTGTCCAGGGCAGGTGTGGTGTCAGGAAGGCCACATGCCCTTGGGAACAACCCAGAACCAAAAGCAGACCCTGGATTTTGTTCAAACTTCTCTGGAAACATCTCCTTAGTCTTTACCCAAGCCCTGGCAGAAAGGATCTAGAAAATCATTTATAATATAATGGAGAATTGAAGAATGGTCAACTAGCCAACTAGCCATCTGAAGCTGTCAGAAACGGGGGGTGGGGTGGAGAAGAGAGAGAGAGAGAGAGAGGAGAATATCATTTCGTTATTTTCAAGTTAAGGGAAGAAGAACACAGTCCCTTTCGTTCTAGGCTCATTCCCTCAAAGTCCATTCACAAAGTGACCTCTGATATAGAGAGTAAGGGTAAAAGAATTCTCCTTAAGTGTTCTTCACTTGCTTGAGTTTTATAGCTAAGCTGGGAATTTCACAGAGAGCGTGAAGCGCTTGGTGTCATAGCTTGATGGCAACATGGGAAGAAGACTGGTAGCCTTGAAGGAGAATCTTTTCTCTTGACATTTGCCCAGCACCTCTGAAGACTCAAGGGCTGCTTAACACTCAGATAAAAATCCAATCTTTGAGATATTTATCTGTACTAGTTTTAATCTAAACCTTTCACATTACCCATCCCTGCAGAGGGGTCATGGGCCTTCATTGAGTTTTCTTTAGCCATTGGGCTGTTCTTTGATTATTTTGGAATTTTACAGCTAGAGTAAATTTCATTTCATATTTTGTTTGAATATAGGAAAAAATAGATATTGAACTTTTTTCTTTCTTTTGGGCTTTTAGCTTCCCAAAAGACCCTTTCATTTTTTTTTTTTTTTCCTGTGTACTGAGATCCTCCAAGTTCACGAACATACTCAGAAATGTTAAGTGTAGAGTAACAGCATGTCAATGAACCTTAGGGGTGTTTCTACAGAATCAATTAGTAGGTCCGGTCCTCCTTTTGGTTCTAACAAATCAATACTCATATGCCCCTCTTGCATGGGAGCTGATTTTCCGCAGGACTCAAGTAAACTTCTTCTCTTTGAAGACTTGGCAATATTTGAATGAAGGACACTGGCTCTTTGCCTGGTTCCACTCGTTCGGCTCGTGCGGTATTGTAAAACACGTAATGATACTGTGTATGGATAAAGACAGGATATGGTTTTTCCATACTTTTAGCAAGTGGCACTTAAAGTTTTGTAGATGGAGCTGGAGCCAGGGTGTCTAGAACACCAAGCTTTCTGACAGTCTAGCTTTTAAGTGCAGCAATTGGCTTTTCATAGCTGGTGACCCTTGGGACCTGTGTACTAACAGCATTGTCTGACATTGGTGCTGTATGTTAGGAATGTCGCAGGAAGTCTAAATTAAATGGCAAGTGTCCTCGTGCCTTAGGTCTGCTTTCGGGTATCTGTACAGAAATGGGCCCTCCCTGAAGGAGGAAAAAATCCTCCCGTGTGTAGCCAGAAGTCAATAAAGCACAGGATCTCTACCAAATTGATTGTACCCATAGAAAGGGAATGGCTACATACGATATCAATTAAGAGTTTTATTAATAGGTGCAGTTTGGAAGCTAAGATTGACATTAATTTTAATGAGAAAATTATCAATCACAAATTAGCCCATAGTCATTTACTATTGATTCCAAAATAGGCACCTTTAATGAATTATGAGAGCAAACTGGCTTTGGTACCTTAAAAGAAAGTTAGTGGTTTTTCAAGTAAAACTACATTTTTTTTGTTTTTGTAATTTTATATTGGCATACTTTTTTGCTCATAATTTCAAGGGAATAAGAAGATAGTGGACTGGAATTCAGTTGGAATAATCACACCCTCAGTGCTTACATCAATATTATGTCACAAATATGTAGCAGAAACACACTTACCATACTACGTGATGTATTTTTTAGAGACTTATAGGAAAATATTTTTTATAAATGACTTACCACCCAAAAGTATGAAGGATTTTACTTAACATTGAAAGAAACCCCATGAGGAATCTATGTGCAAAGTAAAGCAATTGCTTATTATGTGAAATATCTTCTTCAAATATCAATCAGTAGATTTAAAAACTCAGAGTCTGTGTTTAAGTGTTTCTCCCCAAATTGTGCACGACAATACCCTAACATGTGTGAAAATGTCTCTCTTTGCTCTCTAAGTGCATGTGGCATTCTGATTTTTATATGCACTTCAGGGGAAATAGGGTTAGAGAAATCTTTTCAATATCACACAATCTGAAAGAGAATCCATACCTTATTCTATCACTTCCTATTTTCTTATACTTACCACTGTAAGGCACTGCATTATGTATTAACCTGTCTATGTCCCCTTCCCCTTCAACTAAAATCAACTGGAATGGCAAGTCTTGCAATCAGGAACTCAGGAAGTTTTGCTTATGGTTATAGCTCCATTTCCCAGGACATAGTATACATTCAACAAATATTTTGTGAATGAATTAATGGGTATCTTGCTGAGGTTAAAGAGGTGGGTAGCACCACTCGACCTTCAAACTGAAGGCTGTAGTATGTAACATACAACTGTAGACAGAGTAGAGTCTTTATTAGCTGCAAGCAAGATGCTTTCACCAGTCCTCTCCGATGGCAACAGAGAAACAGTAGAGAGTGAGAGGCGGGAACTCTGGCTCTGAAGCTTGTCAGCTCTGCGGCCCTGGGGAAGTTGCTCCATCTCTCTGAGCCTCATTTTACAACCATTATAATGGGCTTTATTAATGGAAACCGTTTATTGATTTTATGATGACTAAATGAGCAAATACCTACAAAGTGTTTACCAAGGCATTGGCATGCCACAAGAGTGCCATAAATGTTAGCTGCTGTTACTATTATTATTGTTGTTGATTTATTTCATTATTGGCAGTTTAGGCTATTTTACTGTATTATTCCATGCTAAAGATGCAAATAGAAGCAATTGTTGGAGCAAAAATGGAGGTAATTCATTACTGCTTTTGCCCATGAGATGCTTAATGACCACCAGTTAAGAGTTCCGCCTCCTATATACATGGCTTCACACGCTTCATTTGCAAAATAGGTGCTCACATACACAAGATTTCCCTTTAAAAGTATTTTGCAGCTCAGCTGCCTTTCTTCTGATTAACCAACTTTCTCTTTAAAGACTTGAAGTCATGAAGTTTATTTTTTGTGACATTCACTCGAGGATAGAAACGAGGATTGCCAATAGTTTTCCAGCAGGCTTTTATTTCAGTTTCATCATGCAAACTTGCAGATGTTGTTTACATGAAAGACACATTTGTAGAAAGAAGGTAATATTGACAGATAACATCTGCTGTAAGGGACAATTCTGAAAACTGTTGTTAAGCCAATTCCATTATTTTGCGAAAATTCTCCGCAATTGCTAAGGCCTTAGTTCTGATTATTTAACGCAAAATTAGGACATAATTTTTAAGTAAATTTTATTCTCTTAGACTTTTCTTCTGGAGGTTTAAACAAGTATAACCAAGCAATCAATAAATTTGAAAACTGAGTACCTTCAAGGTACTTAATACCTTTCAAAGACTTCTAATTATACCTGGAATAAAACCCAAACTCTATGTTCCACGAGGCTCTGTGTGATCCAGTACCTCCTACTGTGTTCATTCTTCTTGCTTTCCCTGCTCTGCCCCTGGCCTGCTTTTGACATAGATCATTTCCCATCGTAGAGATTTGCATTTCGTGTTTACCTATCTGGACCACCCAACCCCAGATGCTCTCCTGGCATGTTCCTTCTTATTATTCACGTCCCAGCTTAAATACCAACTCCTGGGATTTTCTCTGCCCTACGATATAAAGTAGCAGGCCTCCAAGCTAGTCAAATCCCAATCCCTTTATTTCATCATTGCTATTAGCATTATTTGAAATTGTATTTATGTTTGTGTGTATATATATATATATGTTCTTATGTATGATCTATATTTTTAAATTACTTCTTTATTTTCTCTGTCTCTTTGATCAAAAGACCCACAAGAACAGAGTCCATCTCTGCCTTATTTCCTGATGTATTACTTGGGCTTAGAACCAGGTTTTTTGGCCAAGAGAATAATTATGTGATACTGTGGGGGATACAGAGAAGTTTCAAATTGCATCTTAGCTCTTTAGAAGCCTTCTGTCTAATAAGAGAGTTAAGCCACTGGTGTGTGAGAAGATAATTTAACAAGCCAGTATAATTAAGTGATGAAAGCAATAAATACTGGGAGATCTGAATATGGAGAAATCACTTTATGCTGACGAAGGGTGGATTGATGGTGGAGGTGGGTTTTAAGCTGGGCCATGAAGGATGGGTTGGGTTTATAAAAGGGGCACAGTCATAATTCAGCTCATTATTACACATATCCGAGCATATAAGTCATGTCACTTTAACTACAACGTAGGTATATTCAGTAGAGCCCAAGTGAATCAAAGGAAGAAAATGCACGTTGGCTTTAAGTTTTGTTGCTAACCTTGTAGATTTTACATGGATTAGAAGGTCCTCCAAATGAAGCGCTGCCCACCTATGTAGCCTTTCCCAGTGCCCCTGGCCCCACGTATTCCAGATGGGCTGCTTTTCTCCCCCTTAGGTTTCCTCGAAAGTGCTCTGCTCACCCTTTCTTCCGGACTTTCACTCAGGATTTTCACTGGGCCTGAGCTCTCTCCAAGCTGTGCTGATTCGCCTGACTGAGGCCTTCTCATCCTTCACACTGTGGTTTATGAATCTGCAGCCCAGAAGTCCCTTTGGGTTCCTTCCAGACTAGCCTAGCTTTCCTGCCCTTTGTTTCCACCTTCCTCTACTTCTTTCATGTTGCCCAGCCCAATCCCTTGTCAGTCCATGTGGAATGACTGCGTTTCCCCCTAGTCAACATGAGGACAGGAATTCTGTTTTCACTGCCTCTGTGTCCCATGACTAGCACCATGCCCAGCACATTCCAGGAGCTGAGTAGATATTTCCTCAAAAGGTGAGTGAATATGGAGGAAAGGCAAAAAGCAATCCTCCTTAAGTGGGATGTTGGAGTGCTGAACTTTGCTCGAAATCATTTCTATAACCGTAGATGTAGACTCTTACTTAATGGAAACCAACGTGAAAATGTCAATGCTACCTTATTTACAAGGTGCTTTGTTCACTACAGCTATTAAAGGGCCCATGCTGATGGGAAGTTGTATCTAATTGTAGGTATTATGCCAGAGACCGCTTACTGTCAGGCTGCCAGACCAGAGAGGCAGGCACGGTACTCTGGAGACCTTCACCCAACAGGATTATTAAAAGAATCTGGAAGGGTTAGTAGGTGGGTGGGAGCTCATTAAAACCAGCTGTGAATGCTTTATTTTGACCGCAGACTCATAATATGGACCGTCTTTGGGAGCCTGGTGAAGTCGGAAGTGCATCCTGGCCAGGTTTTCGAGGAGGGTGGGCACTGTGATTGTCAGTTAGCAGTGATAACAGCTTGTGTTGATTGAGGCCCCTCCCATATGCCAGGTACTATTCTTGGTGCTTCATACATATTATTGCAAATCCTTCCAGATAACCCCTGAGGTTTATTTAAACATTATCCTCCCCATTTATAATTGAGAAAATTGAGGCTCACAAAGACTTTGTGGCCATAGGGAACAAACTATTAATGACTGCCTTTTCTCCTAAACAACAGCAATTGGCAATTGACACAGTCCCTACTTGTTCTGGTATTTCTTATGATAAAATATTTTGGCTGACAGAGCATATTCACCTCATTCCATTGAATCTAAGACACCATTCACTATAGAGTGTATCAGAGATTTGATAATGGCTTAGAAGGGAAAACAGAACATGGAATTAAATACATATTTTGTTAAGTAAGCTGACCACAGCATCCCATTATGGCCCGTGGTTTTCTTAGACTCGTGCTTGATGCTAAGTCTTCTTTACATTCAAAATTTAAACTGACTTCTAGGAGGCCAGAAAGCGAGGTGGTTGAATGTGCAGCTAACATGGCTAGATCAAATCTCAGCCCTTCATCTCATGCCTATTTGGCTACCGGCAAATTCCCTGACCTTTCTGTAAGGAGGGGATGATGATGGGATCTATCTCATAAGCTTGAGGTGCAAATTGCAAGAGTTGACATACATATGGCAGTTGGGTCATGCCTGGCTCTTCCTAAGTACATGACAGATACTAGTTATTATGCTGAGGCATTTGGGGAGAGAGGCAGTTGTAGAGCTTCATTCATCTGTCTGTTCCATAACAATCACTGAGAATCACTCATACCTGACAGTGTTCTAGGCAGTGGGGACACAGTCCCCGAGGACCGATTGTGATCTGCTGCATTTCAAGAACTGTGTTCATGATCTTGACTGTTTTGAACAAAATCTTTAAGATTGATAGTGTAACATTTTAGTATATGACGAGTGCATTGCGCACCCTCTGGGGAATAGTCATGCTTGAGGGTGCAGACCCGGGGAGGTGGGAGGGGAGGGGATCGAGGTATGAATACATGGCGAGTGCCAGGCGCACTGTCTGGAGAGTGGGAGCGGACGCGCTTGGGACTCTGACTCGGGGGGATGGGCGGGACAGGGACAATGTATATGACCTGAACTTATGTACCCCCATGATGAGCTGAAATAAAAAAAAAAAAAAAAAAGAAAAACATCTGGATTTCAACTGAATATTCTATATTTTTAAGTAATCATTTTTATTTTTCTCTTAACCCATGTTTTTGAAAGTTTTTTGGCTTTGTTTCAAGGGTGGTTAGGCTCTTCTGACAGAAATAATGGTTTAAGGGAACACAAAGTCCTTTAACCAGCCTCTCCCAAGTTGAGAAACGTTATTGGTTTCTAGTGCCTTGTCCTAGTTATGACAGACAGTTTTCTGTAGACAAGTTACTTTTTCTTTCAATATTGTATCTGAGTGTAATGTCTTAGAAGACACATGAAACATCTACTAGATATTCTTATTTTAATTAAAATTTGATTCGGTAAGTTGCTACTGTTTTAAATACATTAGGGTGAAAGGATCTCCCTCCTCCCCAGGAAGGAGGAGATGAGAGTGGCCTGGTGTCCCTCTTGTTCCATCCCTCTCAGGTGCCTTGTCAAGTAACTCAGGGTGTTAATTCTCAAAACAGAATCAGGTTTAAGTGAATGGGAGGGATGTGACTTTCTCGGAACAGATGGGAACCTAAATCTGTGTATCAACAGGTATATTTCATTCTAGATGTGTTAGATAGAAAAGTGACTGCCTGGTGAGGAAGACCTGAGCTCTGCTTCATCCTCCTGAGCAATGGGGACAGCACTCCCCTCAACCTCCATTCCTACCCTGTGGGATCTGCAGCCATATATATATATATATGGCTGTGACTACAGGGAGATGAGGCTGAGATCATAGGCTCATTAATGATATGCCAGGCAGGGGAGGTGCCTTGGAAAAGTTACACTGAGATGGAAGAACCTGAAATGTATTGAGCATTTCCCTTGTGCTTCTATGTGCTCTTGTTCTATGACCTTATACACATTACAGCATTTAATGTTTTCAATTCTCTGCATGGCCCTAGGTATTGGACACTCAGACTGGGGCACAAAGGGACCCAGTAACAGAGCTCCTAGTGGCAGCTCTGTCCAACTCCAAAGCAACGTACCCACCATAGGAGACAACTGGGACCCATCAGGTAGGGGTAGGCTGTGGGTTGAGGAGCAGAGGACCATGATACTAGTGAAATGTAATTACAATTTATAAAATCATTCTCAAGATCTTGTCTACAAAACCAGTACAAAAAAACTAATCATTAATTCCTTTTCTCTTTGTCTGAATGTTTTGGTTTCAAAAGAGGCTAAATATCATTAATGTAAGGTTTGATATATTTGCTTATTAGTAAATGAATCCTGAACAAAAATCTAGCTTAATGCATCAAAAGTATCCATAGGGGGGATGTAAAAAGGTCAGGGCATGATTTAGTCAGATGGGATCAGATTTGTTTTTGTGTCACATACTCTGCGTATCAGTATGTTACTTTTATGCTAGATTTCTGAGTCACATCGATCAATAGAATTAGCCCCTCCTTTCCCTCTGTGCCTTCATTTAAACATCAAGGTAAAATTCAAAGGCTTGCAGAGACTACTTGGGTCATTCAAGAGATCACTCATCTTTCGGGAATTGCCTTTGTCTTTTCATCATTGCATTGGTTTTGTGTTGTCCAGATTTGGATTATCTGCCGCCCATCACCCTGGCCTCCTGCCCAAGCCCATCTGGGAACCGAGCACAGCACATGCAAACAGTCTTGTAGCCATGGAATAAGGTGAAGGAATAGAGAACGGGTTTTATTTTTTCTGAACTATTTAATTGCTGTCTTGTACGGGAACTCCCAATGACGACCAAGGGTTTTATAAAACATTGTAGCGCCATTCAACAACAGACTACTAATTAGTTCATTTACTTGGGTACTAAACTCATCTAAGAAGAGGAACGGGGCCTAATTAGAGAATTCTCAAAGGATATTAAATCTTTTAAAGTTACAGTTTTTAAAAACACAAATCCACACGTGCTTGCTTACACACACTGAAACCAAGAATCCACCTAAGTAGTATACCCAATATTTGGTGATAACTGCTAATTAGAAAGGATTTCAGTCACTATTGTTTGTCTTGGTATAAAAGAAGATAAAACCAACATAAAATGTGCTCACGCTAAACCAAATTAAGAATTTATTTGCCCTTCAACTTAAATGTCTTCAAAAGATATAGTGGAAATTAGAGTTGTTGTTATTGTTTTTTAAGATTTTGGTGTCATTTTCTTCCATCATTATAATCTTTTTTTCTTGCATTTGATGGGATTTTTACGGATCTCTGGTCTTCTTTAAGCTGATGCTTGTGTTTGGGGAGATCCTTCTTTTGTCTGTTTGTGTCATCCCTAGATATTTTCCCAACGGCTGTTATAGTTCAGGCATTATACTAGGCACTTTGGGAAGTATATCAAGAATCAGACAAGAATCCTGCCATCCCCAGTAGGATGTATGTCAGTTTGTTCAACAAATGGTTAATGATTATTTAGGAATGCAAATATTAAAAAGGTATGGTCCCTTCTAGAAAGAGAGACAGAAATAGAAGTAGAGCTAAGTAAATGCAATAGAATGATATATATATGTTTGTATATGTGTGTGTGTATATATATGCACATATATATGTGTGTGTGTGTGTGTGTGTGTGTGGTGTGTACACATATATATGTGTTTGATGAGGAAAGTACCAAAAAGAAATGGGAGAGACAAAGACTTGGAGAAATTAGCAAGTCTTCCCTGAGAAGGTGGCTCCTGAGCAGAGTCATGAGGGCTAAGTGAGAAAATGTCCCACAAATGGGAGACGCATCAATTTAATGAAGGAGGGGATAGGAGGACAAATGATATATTTAGTGGAAATTAAAAATAATTTGCTATGGCTGACAACAATATTTGAGGCAAGGAGTGAAAAATTAAGCAGAGTGGTGAACGGAGCACATGCATGAAAGGCCTTGTGTGCTGCACTCCAGGGCTTGAGGAAGGCCATGGTAATAACATAGACAACAGTAATAATAACAATAAATGTTAACATTTATTGAGAATGGACTGTGTACCAGGAGTCTATTAAAAGATGCTATGCAATCTTAAGCAAAAAGAACCAAGCTAGAGGCATCACATTAGTGGACTTCAAAATATATTACAAGGCCGACCCCAACAGCATAGTATGGTTACAAAAACTGACACATAGACCAATGGAACAGAATAGCGAACCCAGCAACAAAGCCACAGGTTTATAGCCAACTGATCTTTCACAAAGCTTACATTGGGTAAAGGCGCTCTTCAATAAATGGTGCTGGGAAAATTGGATTGCCACATGCAGAAGAATGAAACTGGACCCCTATCTCTCACCATATACAAAAATCAACTCAAAATGGATTAAAGACTTTAAATTTAAGACCTAAAACTATAAAAAACACTAGGGAAAAATTTCCTGGACATTGGTCTAGGCAAAGAATTTATGACTAAGACTTCAAAAACACAGACAACAAAAACAAAAATAGGCAAAGGAGACTTCATTAAACTAAAAACTTCCACACAGCAAAAGAATCAACAGAGTGAAGAGACAACCTGTCAAATGGGAGAAAGTATCTGCAAACTATTCATCTGACAAGGGAGAAATATCCAGAATATACAAAGAACTCAAATTTCCTTAGCAGGAAAAAAAAAATCTTATTAAAAAGCAGGAAAAGGACATGAATAGACATTTCTCAAAAGAAGACATACAAATGGCCAACAGGTATATGAAAAATGCTCAACATACTAATCATCAGAGAAATGTAAATCAAAAACACAATTAGATATCATCTTACCCTAGTCAGAATGGCTACTATTTAAAATGCAAAAAATAACAGATGTTGCTGAGATTGAGATAAAAGGAAACACATATATGCTGTTGGTGGGAATGTAAACTAGTACAGCCACTATGGAAAACAGTATGGAGAGTTCTCAAAAAACTAAAAATAGAACTACCATTCAATCCAACAATCCCACTACTAGGTATCTACCCCAAAGAAATCAATACATCAAATGGATACCTGCATTGGCATGTTTATTGCAGCACTGTTCACAATAGCAAAGGCATGGAATCAACCTAAGTGTCCAACAATGGATGACTGCATAAAGAAAATGTGGTATACATACACAATGGAATACTCCCCTGCCATAAAAAAAAGAATGAAATCATGCCATTTGCATCAACATGGGTGGAACTGGAGGACATTATCTTAAGTAAAATAATCCATGCACAAAAAGACAACTATTGCATGTACTCACTTACATGTGGGGGCTAAAAAATTTGAACACATGGAGGTAGAGCATGGAAAATAGATATCAGGGACTGGGAAGGGTGAGTCAGGGGAGGGGCAAGGATGAAAGAAGTTAAAAGGTACAGTAAGATAAAAGGAATAAATTCAAGGTTTGAGAGCAGAGTAGGATAATACACTTAACAAAAATGTATTGTACCTAGGGGATAGACACCCTTAATACCCTGACTCAATCACTATACATTACATACATGTAACAAATTTTCTCATGTACCCTCCAAATTCCCACAAATTAAAAAAAGATGCTATGTTCACAGCAATTCCCTATTTCCCCCTTCCCTAGGCCTAGAGCTTCAGTTTGCAAGAGGAAAAAGTTCTAGAGATCTGCTCTATGACATTGTGCTTACAGTTAACAATACTGTACTGTGCCCTTAAAAATTTAAGAGTGTAGCCCTCATGCTATGTATTTTTTTAACGCAATTGCAAAAGTACTACATGCATTAGTTGGCCGTTACAATATTCCTAAAAGTTAGGTTCTATTATTACCCCAGTTTTGTCAGGAGCTCAGCTGAGCTGGGGGGCGGGGGGTTTGGGGAGGGAGAGAGAGAGAGATCTGAGCTGCCAGGTATTGAAAAAGCCAATTAAAGCAACAAGTCATAAATGAACTAAGCCTTTAATCACTTATCGCCATGGTTCAAGCAAGAGGCTAAGAGCAAAGAAAACTCTGACTACCCCCGTTCCAATTTCCCCCATGGCACTGTTAGAGCAAGAGTTACAGCAAACCGAGGGGCACACGGAGAGTCGGAGAATCAGTTTATTTGCCTGTGGACTCAGAAGAGTCTCACTACCAAATTCTGAGCCCTGTCTACCCAATTTTTCCCACTTTTATTAAGTTGGGGTGGGGTCTCAGGTAGCTAATGCCCGCCAGGTAACAGGTTAGTATTATGTTGATGCACCAGGTAATAGGGTAGTTGATGTGCCAGGTAATAGATTTAGTGTTATGCTGATGCGCCAGGTAATAGGTTAGTTGATGGGCCAGGTGATAGGTTAGTATTATGCTGATGCGGGTCTTCCATGAGGGGTGGGGGTCTCAGGTGGCTGCTGTGCCAAGTAAGAGATGGGGGGTTTCCTTATCAGCACAGCATGCGGGTCAGGGGGATCAGCACAGACGTGGGGTCATCTCACTGTTGAGGGTACCCCAAACAAAAGCCTCCAGAAGTTTTATGAACCTTGAGGTGGTGGTGGAGGGAGGGGGAAGGGGGAGGTCTAGGAGTAGGGAAGTACCAGGTACTGAGTAGAATGGGGAAAAGTGTCTTCAAGGCTTCTCCCCACCCCACCCCGTGCCCCAGCCTCCTAAGGGGCCCTCAGCAGAGGTTTCTGAGGAAGACCTGGCCCAAGGCCTCTGATAAAGTGAGTTAGGCACACAGGAGCAGGGGCTAAGAATGCAAATCTGTGCAAGAACCTGACTGGCCACGAGTCCCGAGGCCTTGACTGCAACTCCCTCCAGGGACTGCAGTGTGCTGGCTGTGCACCGAGCCTGGCGTGGGAGGGCAGCTTCCCCTGAGAGGCCTGCCAGGCAAAGCCTTTGTAATAGCCTATAATCAGGTCTGAGAAATCACCGATAGGATTTTAACCAGGGGCCAGACTCCTCTGATTGCACCGTAGCAGAAGTAGCAGAGCTGGGATCCACACCCAGGCAGGCTGCATCCGGACCCCATGCTCCAACCATTACCCTCTTCTGCCTCTGCAGGGTCAGGGAGCCACTGAGAAGTTTTGCTCCCTTGAACCAGCATGGGTGGATTTGCCCTGGACAAGGTGGCAGGGCTATGAAAATGCATCAACAAGGTAGATGGGAAGTTCTGCAGGACAAGTGTGGATAGAATGGGAGTCCAGAAACACAGAAATGACATGGGGTGAGGGCAGCGAAACAGGGCTCCTTGGAGGAGGTAGTATGTAAGCAGAGTTTTGAATAGATACGATTTAATCCTGCCGTGAGGGATGGAGCAGCATTCCAGGCAGCGGGAACAGCGGGAAGGAGGGCACAGTGGCAGGCAGCACATGGGGTTTGAAGAAAACGGTGAGTGGTTGTGCCAGCTGGTGATCAGAGTCCGGGGGATGAGGATGAAACAGGAGAACAGGAAGGCTCCTCTGAAGGCTCTGGTTTAACTCTTCGCCCATACACAGAGCTAGGAGGTTCAGGGTATTGGACATCTCTGTAAGTTGTTTTGACTCAGGAAGTCAGTACAATGGATCCAAGTGAGGAGGCGCTAGAGGTCAGAGGATGGTCGGGAGCAAGTATGCAGGCCAGTGGTTGCTTGGTGTGGACCTGACTGCCTCTGTGATTCTCTCACCCAGAAGATATCTCTAGCCAGGAGCTCCTTCCTGGCTCCTCCTGCACAAAAGAGATAAAGGAAGGGAAGTAAACAGTTTTGGTGTGGATGTGGCCCCAGGGTACAGTGCAATGATAACAGAGCCTGGGCACATTGAAGCCTGCAGAGTTACATGCTGCCTGGATGCCTGTGGAGTGAACATGAGCGAAGCAGCTGGAGATGGCATTGCCAGGTGTGGCAGGGCCTCTGTGGGCATTTAAAGCTACAAATCCTTATAGGGTATCTTTATAGGTTGAATTGTGCTCCCCTCTCAATGCCTTTAGAAACATTTATGTTGAAGTCCTGAACCCCTAGTACCTCAAAATGTGAAATTATTTGGAAATAGGGTCATTGCAGATGCCATTATTTAAGATGACATCAGACAGGACGGTGTACCTGTAAGAAGATGGCAGGGTGAGGACACAGAACACTGTGTGAAGATGGAGGCAGGGACTGGACGGGTTCATCTACAACCCAAAAAGGGCCAAGCATTGCTGGCTGTCACCAGAAGCCAAGCCGGCAGAGAGGAATGGAACAAATTCTCCTTCAGAACCCTCAGAACTAATCCACCTAACACCTTGATTTCAGACACCCAGCCTCCAGGACTGTAGGACAATAAATGTCTGAGGTTTTTTTTTTTTTTAAGTCATCTAGTTTGTAGTAATTTGTTATGGCAGCCGTAGGAAATTAACATAGCTATAGTTTAGATTTTTATCATATATTACACATTACATGAATTTACTGTAGACAGTGTGAGCTCTGAGGAGCAAATTGTGAATAAGTAGGGGCAAAGGAACATTTTGGAGATTTATTTATTTTTTTGTAAACCTGACCATCTTTAAGAAATGTTTAAAAGGTTGCTGTAAGCATATGTATGAAAAGGCACATGTTAAATGAGTCAGCTGGTCTCAGTGTTAATCAACGAGGGGGGTCAGGGGTCATAACCATCAGCTACACAGGAAAGATCCATCCCTCTCCCCACATCCTGAGAATGGACTTCCTGGCCTACAGCCAAGGCCAGTGTTAAGATGTGAATAGTGTATTTTTGCTCAAGTGGAAAAAATAATTTTTGATTATGAAAGTAATGCTTGCTCTTTGCAAGGAATTCAGAAATAATAAAACATGCATATAAAAGAAAGTAAAAATCACCTATGTAATCCTACCACCCTGAGATACCAAAATTAAATGTTTATATATGTACTCATATACTATGTGTGGTCAAAAATAAGATTATTCCATATGCATAATTTTTTTTCATTTTGCTGTGTATTACAGGAACTGTTCTCCACCAATAAAGTAGATCCAAATCACATTGTTTTAATATCTGTATGGTACACCAGTGGAGGATATGGCCTCATTGATTTAACAATTCTCCTGTGGATATACCTTTAACTTGCTACCTTTAACTATATGGTCATCAACTTTGTGTTCATATATTTGTAAATTTGTCTGACTCCTTTGTTTAGAATCTCCATTTCTATAGTGAGCTGCAAAAGTTTTATGTTTTTTATTTAAACTACAGGCATAAGATACAAAAGGTGAAATGTTAATTCCAGAAGGCTTGAGTTCTATTTAATCAGATGGTTATCTAAACCAAAACGGTTTCCTTAGGTCTGCCTCCCTCCCTATGACCTCATTTATGGGAACAGAGCTCTTCAGGGGCAAATAAGAACAGAATGTATGATCTCTGTCAGGAAAGAATCTTATAGTTCAACTGCAGCACATGCAATAAGTGAGTGATTTTACAAATTGACTTTTAACTATATGGACATTATGAGTAGAGGGGTGTGTGTGTGTGTGTGTGTGTGTGTGTGTGTGTGTGTGTGTGTGTTAGAAGGTCCAGTTTACCGGTAAGTATGTGTATCAGGGTCATGGGATGGGGTGAAATGTGAACTTATAGAAAAGGAGGTAAAAGACCCCAAATGCCTGAAGCAGATCAGCAAAGGGGCGTAGGTTTGGCAGTGAGACAGTAACTTTCAGAGACAGGGTGGAGTGGCTTGAGTATGTACGTGGTTCAGCACTCTTGTCTTTTCTTCTGGGAACCCCCCTCTCACCTTTTGGGATCGAGGAGATATCTCCATAATAGCTTTCAAAATACTTCTACCAGCATTATCTTATATGTATCATTAGCACTTAGCACATTGCCTTCTCACATGGAAGCATTTCTTCAACATGTGAATAAATACATGAGTGGACTATGAATAATGTTAAAAACTGAAATTGCTGAAATGAGTCTAGGGCAGTTTAGGGGAAGCCCTTAAGGTGAGAGAAGGGAAGGAGACCCTTAGAATCTTGCGTAGATACTTCATGGGACAGGTCAACTGCAATGAGGCATTTTGAAGTTCGAGTGTGTTCCAGTGTAGTAGATGGATAATGGAGCTAGCCTAAATCTCTCTTCTTGGGGTTAAATCAACGCTCAGCTGTCAGAACAATTCTGTGCTCGTGATAAACTCTGGAAGCCTTAGTTCGAGAGTCCAGCACCTTGTGTTTTGATTCTAGTAACAAGGTGATTGCCTGCCCCCTTGTACACCCAGATCCAGTAACTTAGATGCACTCATTTTTTCCCCAGGCCTCAGTCGCTGCATTGAGAAACTGTCTGGAGAGCCATCTCTTTTAGAACCAAGACTGACCTTGCTGTGCTCATTTTACAGCACTAGTGTCCAACCCAGCAGATGGAGTCTTCCCCGTACTTCATTTAACAGCTTTATTGAGATATAATTAACACACAATAAACTGCATATATTTAAAATGTGCAAATTGATAAGTTTTGACATAGGTACATAATCATGAAACCATCATAGCAATTGAGATACCGAACCTATCTATTACCTGCAAGAGTTTCCTCTTACCCCTCTGTAATCCTTTCCTCCTGCCTCCATGCAACCATGGACCTGCTTTCTGTCGCTACACATTCATTTTCCTTTTCTAGGATTTTATATAAATGGAATTATACAGCATGTATAATTTTTCTTTTGGCCAGGTTTTTTCGCTCAACATAATTGTCTCGAGATTCAACCCTGTAGTTGTGTGTGTCAGTAATTCATTCCTATTCTTGCCAAGCGGCATTCCATTGTATTGTGAACCACAATTTGTTTATGTATTCATCTGTTGATGAACATTTGGGATGTTGCTAGTTTTTGGTTATTACCAAAAAAGCTGCTATGAACATTCATGAACAAATCTTTGTATGGACACCTAGAAGTAGAATGGCTGGATCATAAGGCAGGTGTAAGTTTAACTTTATATGAAACTACTAAATTTTGCCACCAGCAGTGTATTAGAGTGCCAGGTCTTTGTCAACCATTGGTATGTGGGATTTTATTAATTTTACCCATTCTAATAGTGCTATCTCATTATAGTTTTAATTTGCTTACCTCTAATGACTAATGATATTGAGCATTTTTTGATGTGCTTATATGCCATCTATATAACTTCTTTGATGAAGTAAATGTCCAAATCATTGCCCATTTTTATTGGGTTGTTTGTTTTCTTATTATAGTACTTTGAGAGTTCTTTATACATTGTGCATACAAGTCCTTTATTAGATATAGGAACTGCAAATATTATCTCCCAATCTATGACTTGTATTTTCATTCTCTTAACAGTATCTGTTGAGAGCAGAAGTTTCTACTTGTGATGAGGTTCTATTTATCAATATCTGTTCTCTCCTGGATTGGGCATTTAGCATTATATCTAAGATATTTTTACCTAACCCAAGATGACAAACAATTTTCCTGTTTCTTCTACAAGTTATATAGTTTTATGCTTTATATTTATATCCATGACCTATTTTGAGTTAATTTTTGTGTATGATTTAAGGTGTGGATTGAAGGGTTTTTTGTTTATTTGTTTGTTTTTTCACATGGCTGTCCAGTTGTTCTGGCATCATTTGTTGAAAAGATGATGTTTTTACCAATGAATTGCCTTAGTAAAAAAATGAGTTGTTTATATATGTGTGAGTCTATTTCTAGATTCTCTAGTCTTATCTTGAGATCAATGCTAAATGGTCTTGATAATTAAGCTTCTTTAATGAGTCTTGAAATCAGGTACTGTTAGTGCTCCAACCTTATTCTTTTTAAAAGTTGCTTGGCTATTGTGGATACTTTGAACTTCATATGAATTTTAGAGTCAGCTTGTCAATTTCTGCAAAAATTCCCCTGGCTTTTTGATTTAGACTGCTTTGAATCCAACACCAGTTTAGGGACATATATGAAATGTGGCATATTCATACAGTAGAATATTATTTGGCAATAAAAAGGAATGAAATACTGATACATACTACAACATGGATTAACATTGAAAATATGCTAAGTGAAAGAAACATTTCACACAATAACACATATGGTATGATTCCATTGATATAAAATATCCAGAATAGGCAAATCTATAGAGACAGAAAGTTGATTAGTGGTTGTGTAGGGCTGGGGGTTTGTAGGAAAAAAGGGAGTGATTGCCAATGAGTCAGGATTTCTTTGAGGGACTGAAAATATTCTAAAGTTAGATGGTAGTGATGGTTCACAATTCTGTGAATATATTAAAACCATTTAACTGTTCATTTTAAATGGTTTAAATGGGTGAATTGTATGGTATATAAATTATGCAAAGCAGTTCTTTTTAAAAAAAGATCAATTGGGGAAGAATTGGTAACTTAATAATCTTGAATCTTTGGCCCATGAACACAGTATATATTTTATTTTATTTGTCTTCTTTGGTTTCTCAGCAATATATTGTAGTTTACAGTATACGTGTCTTACATATCTTTGCATTCAAATTTATCTCTAGATATTTCCTGTTTTTGATGATATTTTAAATGATACTTTCTATTTTAATTTTCAATTTTCATTGCTAGTATATAGAAATATAATCTATTTTTGTAATAATTTTGTGTTCTGTGACTGCTAAACTCACTGCCATGGTCCAAATGTGTCCCCTAAAATTCATGTGTTGGAAACTTAATCCCCAATGCAACAGTGTTGGGAGGAGGGGGTTTTGGGGAGGTGTTTTGGGTATGAGGGCTCTGCTCTTATGAATGGATTAATGCCATTACCACACAGCTTAGTGGGATGAGTTCATTCCTTTTGACCTTAGGCTTTCTGCCATTTGAGGGCATGACATTCCACCACTCTCGAGGAGGTATCATCTTGGTAGCAGAAAGGAGCTCTCACCAGATGCTGGCACTTTGATCTTCAGCCTCCAGAACTGTGAGCCTCAGGTATTCTGTCATAGAAGCATGAGCAGACTAAGACATTCACTTATTCATTCTAGTAGCTTTTTGCTAGATTCCATAGAAACAGATAATCATATGGTCATCAAATAAATCTTTGACCAGGCTTCCTAATAAAAGGTCTGCATGATGTATGCTTTTGGGTTCCCTGTCATTCTGGCTCTTAATGCCCCATCCTGACTTCATTGAAAATGGATTCCCAGATGCTAACTGCCAAGGGAGGCTGTCCTGAACGTTGAACATTAGACTTTCCTGATTCCACACAAGCTCTCTTAGGCAAAATGAATCCCAAGGTCAAGTAACTGGCTCCATGCCTAAGCAAATAGCCAACCCTGGAAGTGCATTTAGTTTTCAGGTCCTGAAGGCTCTGTGTCTTCCCCATGTTATTGTCTACTGATGGCTCTGAGATCTTACTTCAATAGAGAAACACAGCTAGGCATGGCTCATACTATAGGATTTTCCAGTGAGGGTTTTTTTTTTTTTTTAATCTGGGACAATGTGGGCCACACGAAACAGATTAAACTGCCAAAAAAATTTTTAAGTTGATTTCAAATAAAAATCCAAATTCCTGAAAAGTAGAAGGCCTAGCAAGAATGGATGTATATACCCATATGCTTATGCAAGATATATATTACCCCAAGTCACTTTAATTTAGGTTACTTACCTGAGCTTTATATATACATTTGAGTTTCAAATTCTGTCTTACTCAGGTAGCATTGTCTAGGCTAGCAGGAGACTTTAGTGCACTCATTCATTCATCTGTCAATACTCCTAAGTGTAGTGATGGCATGACAAACAGTATGATAGTTGCTTTCTGTAGATAGAGAAACTAACACACACTTCCTGTGGCCAAAGAGCTCACAGTTTCACAGGAATAATTAAGATACCATTATACTGTTAGAATTCAGCACATATCTCTACATAAAAATAGAATGGGGAAGGGGGTATCTTGCTTTCCAGAGGAGGCAACACTTGGTAAGAGTCTCTAGAATACAAAGAATTGCTAGGTAGAGAAAAAGAAGTGAATGTTGAGCTAGGTGGAGGTAATAGAATATAGCAAGGCACTGAAGTATGAACTGAAAATGTAAAGTTTGAGACTTATAATTAATTCATTATGGCTGCAAGTAAGGAACGGGGAAGAGTTGAAGCTAGAGACAATAGCTCTGGAACAAAAGCACCCATTTGAAGAGACATTGTTTAGAGTTGAATAGATTGCCCCCAGTTAAGTGCAAATTACTTACTTAACATCAGTCAGCAATCATTGTTCAACCAGAAAGTAGATCACTGGCTGCCAAAGAAGATCTTCAAGATCCATTTCCACCACTCTTTGTATCCTCTGAAGATTTCTGTTATAATCTGGGGTGTCTGTAGGTGAGTGGTGATCACACATTTTAATTTGTTATTTTTTCATATGTTTAATTTTTTTTTCCTTTTGCAGTAACAATCTTCATGTAACTTCTCCATGTAAGTTAAAGGTGCAGAGTTCTTTGGAAAGAATGAAGACAATAATACCTAAACACTAGTAATTCCAAATATTTGAACTCAGAAAATTCACATTTTAAGCAAAGTATTTCAGTGGTGAGATTTCTTCAGTGCTTTATTTGTGCTGGTTTCTTCATCAGTGAAGCCATTTCCCACCCCCACTCCATCTCAGCTCAAAATTTCTTGGTAATATCCAGGTGAAATATAATACCCATTAACCCTCATTAACCCTGTAGCATCTTCTGTTCAGGGGAAGCATTTCCTAGTACGTCGAGAACTTAGGTTGTGATGAGAATGCAGTGTTTGTTGGAAAGTGTCTAAAAGTAAATCTAAAATGGAAGAGGGACAAACAAAGGAAGAGAGAGGAAGAATAAAAGGCAGGAGGAATGATAATACTGCAACAAAAGTGAATTTATTATTGTTTACCTTCAAGAAAGAAAGAAAACTGTTCATATCTTTCTTCCTTAATTGCTTGGTTGACCTCAGGGGGGAAAAAGAAGTCTAAGTTAAATGCACAACATATCTTCTGACAAGACTCATCCCCTGCCCCCAGTTTCCTTTCGGCTGAGTACCCATGTGGTTTGTGCGCTTCTGAGCAGAGAGAGCCAGAGTCTCTTTAATAGCCCTTGAGAAAGTGCTGCAGGAGGTATTTGCAGAGAACAGGGTGCCAGGCCACAGCCTTGTCTCCTCGACATGCCCCAGATATTGAACCTTCCAGTAACTACAATTACAACCCAAACCACAAAATGTAGATTTACAGATTGTTTTCAGCAACACCCATTCAAATTTACTTATATTTACACTAGAAAAATTAGGGTAAGTGCTATTGTGACCAGAGACACAGACCAGGATCAATAACCAACCAATTCTTGGCTAATAAAGCACTTCTCTAAGGTCTACGGTTGCTCTATTCTGACTTTGAGGTTGGCCTCTAATGTCTTATCCATTGACTTTTCCCGTAAATATGTCTAATCGAGGCCATGTAGGATTCTAGAGAGAAATGATACACTTGGTTTGGTAAGAATTGCTAATTAACCAAGTATGTAAAACCTGTAGCTGCTACAGCTCCCAGTATTTCTCCTGTGGTGAAAATTTATACATGACAAGGAACTAAAAGTAAAATATCAACTTCCATTTTAGGTATAGAGTTTTTGTTTTGTTTTGTTTTTCTCCCTAAAATTCCCTGTCTTCCAAAGCCTGATGGCTCCAAGATTAACTTCAAGAAAAGGATTTTTTTTTTTTTTTAGACAAAAATGTCTGTAACAGTACTTCCTGAAGTTATAAAACCTCTTACCAGGAAAATAATGTGTGGGATATTTTCATGTTACACAGGAATTCTTTAATCATGCTTAACCTCAGTTTGTACAAAGTTCTCTTTTTTATGGCCACAAAAGATTACACTTCATGTTAGAAAGGTTAAGAGAGATTAATTTGGTTCCTTGTACAACTGAATCATTAATTTCGTTCTGGTAACAGAGCAGGCTATTTAATCAAACCTAAAGGAAATAAAATAATGAATGACAAGGGAAGGGAAACGGAGAGATCTCAAAAGGGTTTCTGAATACACATTTCCAGTTGGGAGTGTCATGCCACTGTACCCATGCATGCAAAGGCATTCTCAAAAAGCCTACTCTGCCTGGAGAGCTTGTTTGATGTACTCAGGCCACCCCCCTCCCTGTTATCTCTGTCGCTTGTACCAGAGGCAGCAATTTCCCCCACTCAGTTGATTGCAGTCTGATTTCAGTGACCACAGGGGCCATTTAGTGTGGCTTTGTTCTAACTTCCCAAACTTGCCTCTGTTCCTAACCAGTAGTTCCTGCATGAGAAACCACACCCAAGCATGAGCTGCAGATCCCATGGAGAATGCGTGTGACTCTCTCAGGGTAAAGCTATCACTAGTATTGGGGGAGAATGAATGCAGAAATGCATGTCTTGCAGACAAACACCCCTCCTTTCTCCTGCGCCCAGGGACTTTCTTTTCCCATCAAATTTTTTTCTTTACTCCAATTTTTATGGAAGAAACTCATTCCATAGCAGTGTTCTATGCTGGAAAAAAAAGGTTTGGATTATTTAGGCAGGAACTTAACATAGACTATGCTTAAGGTGATTTAATGAAGGTACTTAGGTGGTTTGAATCATAATGGAGTGGCTAAAGCACAGGCTACATAGTCTGTCCATACCTGAGCTCTGCTTAGACCAATCTGGAATTATCAGAGTATTATATTATAAATAAAATACAACATTATAATATAACTTAATAAAACCAACAAAATATGTTACAGCCGATTACACATTTGATTCTCAGGGCAAACTTATGAGAAAGGAATTATATTTATTCCAATATTATAGATTAGGAAATTATAAACTTTCATTCTGGAGGAGTTTTCAGTCAAATTGAGGAAACACCTTTGTAAACTAGCTTATGACAAAGGCTGTTCTACAGGCATTTGGACAGTTGCTAAGGGAGGACTGCCTGTACCAGGTTCAAGGTTAAGGTGCACCTTGATGGAATTGAAGTCACTAGGAAAAATGGGGAGCCCTTTATTATGAGGTATCATTGGTGAGTCCTAAGACATTTGATCTTGAAAAGTAAAAGCGTATCTCCATTAAAGCACTATTAAAAATGTGAAACTATAAGCCAGAAATTAGAAGATATTTGCAACCTATATAATGGGCAAAAGCTAGAATTTAGAACATATAAAAAACTCATACAAATAAAAATAAGATAAATATACATAATTAGTAAAAAGACAAAAGACATGAAAAAAATAGTTTTAGTGCAGAGGAAGTCCATATTACTATTTAATATGTGAAACATTCATCTTAGCTTTATTAGTAATCACGTAAATGTTAATGAAGACCACAAAGAGATATCATTTTGCACCACTATATTGGCAAAAATCAAGGAGTCTAAATAAAGCACTTATATTACTATATTCATTAGTACAACTACTTTGGAAAACAATGTAGAATTATCTTGTGAAGTTAAACATTTACCAATCCTAAGGACATGTGCCCTAGGAGATTTGACATGAATCTTCATAGCACCACTATTCATAATAGCAAAAGACTTAAAACAACTGAAATATCTATCAACAGGAGAATGAATAAATAAATTGTGGCATAGTAAACACAGTGAAATATGGTCAGTAATAATAATAAATAAATGATAGCTACAAGCAACCACATAGATGACTTTTAGAAATAAAATTCCAGAAATAAAATGTTGAACAAAAATAGCAATATGAAGAAGACTACATAGAGTATGACACCATTATTGTTAACATTAAAAACAAGTGCAATTAATCAATATATTTTTCAAGCATAATACATGTAAATGTATTCTAAACTAAGCAATGGAAAAATAAACACAAAGTTCAGGATAATGAACACTTCTGGAAAGAGGCATGGGGATGGGTTGGAGAGAGGCATATAGAAGCAAGTTATTGGTAATAAAAGTTAATTGACAACCATTTTGGAATCTCATACATTGAATTGGAAGTTAGACTGGCCTCTAAATTATTTCTCAAAATGAATCAAACTGCTATTTGCAAAAAAATAATGAAATATATTTAATCTGTGATGGAGTCATTTATATTGTTAATAATATTATTAAACTTCTGCCATGATCGTATATGGTTCTATTCTAACCATAGCAGTTTAATTAATAAACTTGATCAAAACAATGGTTCTTGGACTGAGTTTAAAGCCTTACAGTCTGATGCTTATAACAGATACATAAAGAAAATGGCATAGAAATATTCAAAGCAGGCAAACCAAACAAAATAAAGTATGCATCTTAATAGTACTTCTAAATAGAGTAGAAATTTATATTTTAATATATAAAATAAATAATAAATGCCTAACAATAGTGAAATCTTATGCACCAAATAACAGAACAACTAAATATATAGAGCAAACCTTTTGTAAGTGCTTGGAAAAACACAGAGAGTATAAATAACAACAGAAACAAAAGCACAAATCTTTACAGATATTAGTTCTTTGTAACGATTGTACTGTGAGATGAGTGACTTATCTGTGTTTACACATCTAGAAAATGACCCAAGTGGGTTTTTACCGAAAACCTTCTGGCTCTAGAGTCTGTGCTTTTAATGTGTATCATGTCTGGCAAAGATTGTATTTGGAATGCATCTAGAGTAATTACATATGCATTTAACTGTGTTCATTACAAACAAAATTAAAACGTTACAAATATTTTCTTTCCAAACAGCCTGCCCTGAATTATATATAAAAAAATTGCTCATATCTTGGATTCTGGCTACTCAAAAATGTGGTCTCCACAACCAGGAGCATGGACCTCCTCTGGGAGCTTGACGGGTAGGCAGCATCTCCGATGACTCCAGATCTACCAAATCAGACTCTGCATTTCTACAAGACCTTCAGAGGATTTAGATGCACATTAACATTTGAGAAGCACTGAATAAAATATCTGGACTTCTGCAAATCAGAAAAGAGGCAAGGTACATCCTTTCATCACAAGTCAATAACACTGGAAAATAATATCAAGAAATCACTTAAAAATCTAAAAAACATTATTCTGAAAAATTGCTCAAAGAACACAAGAATGAAATCTCAACACCAGATTTTTCATAAGCCAACAATATGACAACTAATATATAATAAATCTTATCAAATGTAACAAAGAGTATTAGTTGGTAAATTTACAACCTAGGTTGCAGAAAGGATAGAAATTGAACTATTTTTCAATGTAAATGATTATTAAAATATGTTCCAAGAATATAAGAAATAAAACATAATAAATATTAGAGCAGAAAACAATGAATTAAAAATAGGAAGAAGGAAAAGATAATAGTCCAAAATCTAGCTCTTTGAGAAAAAAAAAATAGCTGAATTCTGGGAAATTCAACAAAAAGACTGAAAACAAACAAACAAGAAAACAAAACACCCACACAATTAGAAAGAGAAAAGGGATCAAATCGCATGACTGAAATGAAATGAACATGAGTAAAGATGACCTATTCCTTCTGCACCAGGACCAAACTCCCTTTACACTCTCTTTTCTTGCTTCTTAATAAACGATTAGGACACTGAGGAGCTTCTCTGGTCCTTCTTTTCATCTTATTGATTAGATTATACAATAATGCAGTTAAGGGCACCTTATTCTCTGGATATTCATTGAAATGCTGGGAGGTATTTATGAATTTTTAAAGACGTGGTTCTCAGTCAATTCCCGGTTACTGACAATCCCCTCTGTGCAGAGGGCAGGTGAACAGAACAGGGCGGGAGCACACAGCCCCTGCCTTCAGGGAGCCTACTGCCCTGCGATGCTTCTGGCAAGAGTGTCACCTGCCTAACCTTGCCTCTGGCAGACTGATTCTGCCTGTAGGAGAAGAACCAGGCAAGGACAATAGAAGGTCCATGGCCAATGACTCTGCCCAGCAAAGGGACTTCTGGGAGAGCCAGAGCCTCTCCTTCCCCACTTCCAAACTGAGGTGACAGATATGGTCATCTACGGTCAGAGGCTTTCAAGAATCACAGTACTCATTGTATAAATAAAAGACACTTTAAGAAAGAATACTTAGAAACCAGAAGGTATGATGAATACATGTATATATGTAAATAAAGACTACCCAAAAAACTCACACAGATTTAACAGTAATTATCTTTAAGTGACTATTTTTTTCTTTTTGGTATCTTCCAAGTATTCTACCATAAAAATTTATGAAGTTTATATCTGGGAAAATTATCTTTAACATGATTTAATATTCTCTTTTTGATTTTTCATTTATATAAAATGTTTATTTCTCTTCAGCCTCACCTTTTTGGGGCCCAGTTCCCTCATTCGTAGTAGGTGTGCATAACCAAAACCTCTGGCCTCCAATGAGAGAGGATTTGGGATAAAGGGATATATATCCTCAGCAGGGAATGCAGGCCAAAGAAATGGGTGGGAGGGAGGATGGGTGAGAAATAACGGCATTGCTTATAGTTGTGTTCATATGAGCAAAGTGAATTGAGCGTTGGAAAAATTATCAGGTGAGTTCTCTGGCTATAAGGATGTGACCTGCAGAGTCAAATACTGAACAGCTGAGAGCTTTTGCTCTTGCCATTAGCTTCTAAAGCAGTGATTCTCAAATCTGCCTTCACATTAGAATCCCCTGGAGAGGTTGCACGTCTGCCGTCCAGGATACCTCTCAGATCAAATAAATCTGATTTTCAGAGGGGCAGAAACTGGGCTTCTTGGTTTCTTTTAAGCTCCCCAAGTGGTTCTAACATGGATCCAAGTTCAAGAACAATCTAGTTTTCTTTAATGCAATGTGGAGGTAATTAAGCATAATCTACATTGATTTGCATTGTACCAAAGGCATGATCTACCTCATTTTCTCCCCTCCCTGGTAACCACTGTTTTATTCTCCATCTCTGTATAGTTAAATTTTTTTAAAGATTCCACATTGCTAAATGAGTAGATTTTAGCTGCTCTTGCCACAAAAATGGGTAACTATGTGAGGTGATGGATATGTTAATTTGCTTCACCATAATCACCATTTTACTGTCTATATGTATCTTATATGTTATATATACACATAAAAATTTATGTTTAAAAGAAACTGCTATAAAAATCCCTGTGCAGGTTTTTGTGTGGACATAGGTTTTCAGCTTCTTTGGGTAAATACCAAAGAGCATGATTGCTGGATCGTATAGTAAGAATATGTTTACTTTTCTAAGAAGCAGCCAAACTGCCTTCCAAAGTTGCTGTACCAGTTTGCATGTCCACCAACAATGAATGAGATTTCTTGTTGCTCCACAGCCTCACCTGTATTTGGCATTGTCAGTGTTCTCCATCCGGGTCATTCTAATAGGTGTGTAGTGGCATCTTATTACTTTCATTTGCATTTCCCTGCTGACATGATACCAAGAGCCTTTTCATATGCTTACAGGCCCTGTGTGCATCTTCTTTGGTAAGGTGTCTGTAAAAATCTTGGCCCATTTTTTAAATGGGTTGTTTGTTTTCTTATTGCTGGGTTTTAAGATTTCATTGTACATTTTGCATGACAGTCCTTGATTAGATGTGTAATTATAAATATTTTCTCTCAGTCTGTTGCTTGTATTCTCATTCCCTTTACATTATCCTTCACAGAATGGAAATTTTTCATTTTGATGAATTTCAGCTTGTCAATTTTTTTTTTTTGGTAGATCCTGCCTTTGGTATTATGTCTAAAAACTCATTGCCATACCCAAGATCATCTCCAATTTCTCCTATGTTATCTTCTAATTTCAAATTTTTGCATTTTACATTTACAACCAGGATTCATTTTGAGTTTAGGCTGGTTTCAAACTCCTGACCTCAGAAAATCGTTTGTCTTGGCATCCCAGAGTGCTAGGATTTATAGGCATGGGCCACGGGGGCCAGCCTTACTGTATCTTTCTAGTTGGTCTTGAAGTTGGGCAGGGTTAGTCCTCCAATTTTGTTCTTGCCCTTCAATAAGGAGTTGGCTACTATTGGCCTTTTCCTTCTCTGTATAAACTGTAGAATCAGTTTGTTGATATCTACAAAATAACTTGCTGGGCTTTGGGTTGGTATTGTATTGAATCCACAGATCAAATTGAGAAGAAGTGACATCTTGATAATGTTGAGTCTTCCTATCCAAGAACATGGGAAAATTCTCCATTTATTTAGTTATTTGATTGCTTTCGTTGGAGTTTTGTAGTTTTCCTCATATAAATTTTGTACACTTTTGTTAAATTTATAACTAAGTATTTGATTTTGGGGAGGAGTGCTAATTATGAATGGGATTAAGTTTTTAATTTCAAATTCTACTCGTTCATTGTTGGTATATAGAAAGCAATTAACTTTTGAATGTGAACTTTGCATCCCGCAACTTCACTATAATCATTTAATAAGTGATTCCAAGAGTTTTTTCCAATTATTTTAGATTTTCTACATAAAAGACCATGTCATCTGAGAACAAAAATAATTTTATTTCTTCCTTCCCAATCTGTATACCTTTTATTTCGTTTTCTTGTCTTATTGCATTAGCTGGGACTTTCAGTAGAATGTTGAAAAATAGTGGTGAGACTTGTCCTTGATAGTATCAGAAAAGCTTCAAGTTTCTCGCTATTAAATATGATGTTAGCTGTAGAGTTTGGGTAGGTATTCATCATCAAGTTGAGGAAGTTCTCCTCTATTCTTAGTTTACTGGGAGTTTTTGTCATGAATGAGTGTTGGATTTTGTCAAACATTTTTTCTGTATCTATTGATATGATTATGTGATTTTTCTTTTTTAGCCTATTGATGTGATGGATTACATAAATTGATTTTTGACTGTTGAACCAGCCTTGTATTCCTGGAATAAAGCCCACTTGGTTGTGGTGTATAATTATTTTTACACATGTTGGGTTTATTTAGATAACAATTTGTTGAATATTTTGCATCTACGTTTGTGAAAAATATTGGTCTGCAGTTTTCTTCCATTATAATGTTTTTGGTTTTGTTATTAGAGTAATGCTGGACTAATAGAATGAGTTAGGAAGAATTCCTCTGCTTTTATCCTCTGAAAGAGATTGTGGGCAATTGGTAAAAATTCTTTCTTAAATCATTGGTAAAATTCACCAATGAAGTCATTTGGGCCTGGTGCTTTCTATGTTTGAAGGTTTCTAATTATTGACTCAATTTAATTAATAGATATAGGCCTATTCAGATTGTCTATTTATTCTTCTCTGAGTTTTTGCAGATTGTATCTTTCAAGGAATTGGTCTGTTTTATCTAGGTCATCAAATTTGTGGGCACAGAGTTGTTCATAGTGTTCATTATCCTTTTAATGTCCATGGGATCTATAGTGATGTTCTCTGTTTCATTTCTGATATTAGTAATTTGTATCATCTCTCTTTTTTCTTAGCTTGTCTAGCAGCTTATTAATTTTAGTAATCTTTTCAAAGGACCATTTTTTTAGTTTTGTTGATTTTCTCTATTGATTTCCTATTTTCAATTTCATTTATTTCTGCTCTAATTCTTATTATTTCTTTTCTTCTGCTTGCTCTGGATTTAAATTGCTCTTCTTTTTCTAGTTTCCCAAAGTGGAAACTTACGTTATTGATTTTAGAACTTTCTTTTTTTTCTAATATATGCATTCAATGCCATAAATTTCCCTTATAACCACTGCTTTCACTGCATCCCACAAATTTGATAATTTTTGTGTTCTTTTTCATTTAGTTCAAAATATTTCTAATTTTTTTAAGATTTCACCTTTGACCCATGATTTATTTACAAGTATGTTTAATTTCAATGTATTTTGAGATTTTTTAGTTATCTTTCTGTTATTGATTTCTAATTTAATTCCATCATGGTCTAAGAACAGACATTGTATGAATTCCATTTTTAAAAATTTGTTAAGGTGTGTTTTATGGCCCAAAATGTAGTCTACCTTGGTGAGTTTTCCATGGGAGCTTGGGAAGAATGTGTATTCTCCTGCTGTTGGATGAAGTAATTGGTAGATGTCAATTATATCCCTTGATTGATGGTGTTATTGAGTTCAACTATGTCCTTACTGATTTTGTTGCTGATGGATCTATTTCTGATACAGGCGTGTTTAAGTCTTCAATTATGATGGTATATTCACCTGTTTCCCCTTGCAGTTCTATCACTTTCAGCCTCACATAGTTTTTGATGCTCTGTTGTTGTTAGGTGCACACGTTAAGGATTGTTTTGTTTTCTTGGAGACTTGACCCCGTTATCATTAAATAATGCCCTTTGTGAGCCCTGATAGCTATGCTTGCTTTAAAAACTGATCTATCTGATATTAATATAACTACCTTGCTTTTTTTTATTAGTGTTAGCATGATATATTTTCTCCTTTTATTTACTTTGAATCAATATGTGTCTTTATATTTAAAGCAGTTTTTTTTAAGAGACAGCATATAGTTGGATTTTGGTTTTTGATCCACTCTGACAATCTCTGTCTTTTAATTGATACATTCAGACCACTGACATTCAAAGTGACAATTGGTAAAATTGGATTAATATCTACCATCTTTTGTTACTGTTTTCTATTTGTTGCCCTTGTTTTTTTGGACCTATTTTTGTCCTCCACTCTTTTTCTGCCTTTTATGGTTTTAATTGAGTATTTTTTATGACTCTATTTTCTCTCTTTTCTTAACTGATCAGTTATATACCTTTTCAAACTTTTCTTAGTGGTTGCCCTAGCGTTTGCAATATACATTTGCAATTAATCCAAGTTCACTTTAAATAACACTATACCACTTCTTGGGTAGTATGAGTACCTAATAATAACAAAATAATTCTAATTCCTCCCTCCAGTCCCTTGTAACATGGCTGTAATTCATTTCACTTATATGTGTAAGGGGTGCATGTGTATATACATACATATATATGTATATGATATATACATAGGCAATCAAATAGATTGACTCAATTTAATTATTATTATTAATTATTATTATTTTGAACAAATTATTACCTGTTAGATCAATTAATAAGAAAAACAAAGTTATCTATTTTAATTTCAATATCATTCTTTCATACACCTCCTTTCATTATGTAAATCTGAGTTTCTGACCTATATTATTTTCCTTCTTTCTAAAATAATTTCTTTTAACATTTTTTGTGAGGCAGTTATAAAGACAATATGAAGAACAGAACATTCTGGTATATTTCAAAATGATTCCTTTTCCCTTCCCCTTGCTGGACACATGAGGGGAGGAATTTTCTCCAACATTTACGATGTGAACTTGGTTAAGCTCCTGCAACTGAAACTCACAAAAGTGGGTGGGATCCCCTGTGACTTGATCCCCCTAGAGTTTATAACTGTCACATTGGTCCACCCTGAGCCTCCAGCAATTCATTAATTAGAGTTCACTTTTTCCTGTTCAGTGCTGGTTCCCTTGTGGCAGTTTCCACCTGTGAGTTTCTACTTTGGTAAACTGTGACTCTCTGCATTTGCGTTTCTGTCTCTCCCATCTTGGGGGCAGCAGTTTGTCCTGTGTCCTCCACTCTCTTATCAATCCAAGAAGAGATGTTGATTTTTTAGTCTGTTCAGCTCTTTACTTGTTGTTAGGACACAGTGGTAATTTCCAAAGTCTTTATACGCAGAACGAGAAACTGGACGTCTCTAACCTGACTTATTTTTTTAAGTATTATTATTAATTGTGACACTGAAAGAAGGTGAGATGGATTGGTAAGATCTGCCATTTCTGCAGTCTTGTCCAGGGCTACGTGAGATGCATGTGCTGTGAATGCAGTTGTTGCTCTAATGCTTGGTCAAATCTAAAAGACAACCAGTGATAACCCTCTCCTGACACAACATAACTGACACCTCCATTTCAGGATCAGTATGGAAGAAGTTTCCTGATTTAAAAAAAAAAAAAGAAAAAGTACACAGGACGTGAGCAGCTGAGTCAGCTAATGCCTTTCGATACCAGGCTGTGGAGGGAGAAGCATCTTTATACCGCTGGCTCCGCTTGCCCTTGCCAACATACAAAGCCTCAAGACTTCTAGTTGATGGGCTCTATGGGAAATTTGGGAAATTATAGCTTAGTTACATATGAAATGCGTGTGAGAATGATAGGCTAAGCAATACTGTGGCAGAGGGTATAGAGAGAATAGTTTGAAGACTCTGTCTTTCAACAGTAGTTTCATCATTTATTACCTTGTATAAATTTACAACTATACTTTTTTATATTATTGATGTTACCCCTTTTTAGGCAATAAACGCTTTCAGCACCTATGATATCAAAATCAGGAAGTGCATATTGAATTAAAAAATCAAGCTCAAGTTGTGAATTTCTGTTAGAAACCTGATGATGAATTGATGAATGATTAATTTGACAAAATGTCAACACATGTCATTGACCAGGGGGGCCATGAAGATTTTACTGACCACACAAAAACCAGAAGACACAGATCTGCCAATGAAGCTTCAACATCCAACCTCAACAGTTCACAGTAATGTTAAAAGACTGTGCTTAAGGATAACAACTTAATACATGTGGCTACAGAAGATAGGTTTATTACAGATCATTCCATAGCATATGACTTTCATTTGAATCAAATAACTGCTCTCAATTGAATTTGCTCATTTTTCTTCCAAGTTGTGTTACCAGGATTCTTGTGCACACACAAAAACTGCTGCTAATGAATCATCTCTATTAGCAAATAATGATATTGCAAATGGTGAAAAGATATCAGTTTTATATCAGTGTCATCAGATACTTTAAGTAGAAATCAGTCAATTCCAATAGTGGTTTAATTTTTTATCCAATTTATAAAGCAAAAATAAAGCTTTTAAAGTATATTCTGTCAAGGATGAAACATCTATAATTATTGCATCTGACATTATTATGAATGTTATAATCAATTCAGTTAAAAGGGTCAACATAAGAAATAAATTCTGTTTGTTTTGGGGCTAATATAACAAATTTTGGGCAACATTGTATCGTGGTAAAAATAACATTTTAATAATTTAATAAATCATGATACAGAAATATATGGATCAAATTGGTTGTGGTGCATACATAGTTCATAAGTCATCCCAAAACTCCACTATTATGTACCAAAAATAGAAGCAGTTTTTGATAGAATTGATGACATTTTTATATGCAATTTAAATACAATTTTTGTGTGTATGGCAAAGCTGATGATGAATTAAAAACAAAACGCAAAAAACTCTGATATGGCAGTATGTGCTTTCTCTCTTCCTGCCCCCATCACTTGAATTTTAAAATGTTTGAGATTTAGAGAAATTTATGTATAAATAAAGGTAAGTGGCTGACAAAGATAGTAACATTTTTG
This sequence comes from Lemur catta, assembly GCF_020740605.2. Lineage (NCBI taxonomy): Eukaryota > Metazoa > Chordata > Mammalia > Primates > Lemuridae > Lemur > Lemur catta. Next base: position 13,513,675 of record NC_059136.1, read on the forward strand.
GAAAAGCTTTGGTTGCATTTTGTTCAAATTAGTTGAAAAATTTTAATCAAAAATAATGTCTTTTGCAGCAACTTGGATGGAACTGGAGACCATTATCCTAAGTGAAGTATCTCAGGAATGGAAAAATAAATACCACATGTTCTCACTTGTAAGTGGGAACTAAATGATGGTTATATATGGTCATAATGTGGTGTAATGGACATCGAAAACAAAGAAAGAAGGAGGCTGAGAGGGGGATGAGTGATAAAAAAATTATCTATCCGGTACAATATGCACTATTCTGGTGATGGGTACAATAAAAGCCCTGACTTCAACATTGTACAATGCAACCATGTGACAAAAAGCACTTGTATCCTCTACATCTATTGAAATAAAAAAATTGAAATATTAATCAAAAATACTCAACAAATGGAGCCAAAGAAGCTTTATTGGTAACAAAGCTAGCAAGCAGTAAAACATTGACATTTATTCTGCAAAATCAAGGGCAGAAGAAAACAAATTAAGCAGTGAGCGCTAAAATAGTGTACATAATTTAATTTTTAAATTCTATGATTGTACTTTCAAATATCTTGATTTTTGGGAAAGACTTTTCATTACAATTCTTATATTCAGTTGCATACATTTCTATTCTGCACCAGAATGGAATGAAATTGAAAAGGCCTATGATTTTGTGGTATCTAAATTTGGTAAAACATTCAAAAGAATCATAAATGGAGACAATTTATTTGATGAGTTTTGTTTTTGAGAAATGGTTGCTCCAAAACTGAGAATGGAAGCAAAAAGACAGTGTCTATAAAAGCTATTTTAGCCTAAGCATTTACATATTTCCGTACAAAAGAAATCAGAAATGAAATTATTCTCCATTTAACAAAATTTTCTCTTAACTTATTAGGTACGTCTGTGCCAGTAACAAAAAGTATTTTATGATTTAAAAATGGCATGTTCTACATACTGGCAATAATAGACTGTATCAACAATTAAAATTATTAACAGGAATTTTGTGATATTATAGGCAACTTTATGAAAAAGTTGAAAATAATGAAACCGTAGATAAAACATATATGTTCTTCAAAAAACAACAGTGACATGATATTAGAGACAGCTAAAGAACAGATTAAAATATCTAAATGGGTATCAGGTATAATTATTGTTTGCTATTTTTTAATGTTTTGATAATATGTTTTTTTAAATATATATAATTATTAATGTTATTTTTCAGAAAGAATTTTATTTTTCAAAATAGTTTTTAAATAGAACTATTTTATAGATTCACCAAAATGGTAAAGCCAATCTGTGCCAATCAATAAATAATAAAAACATATAATTTTAATTATATTTAACATTTCCCTTTCATTCTCAAAGCTCTCCTTCAAGGACATTGGATATGGTCACTATTCACTGAGGTTTCTGCCCAAAGGGTCTTGAAGTCTGGCCAGAAGGGTTGGGCAGGAATCCTGAAACAATCGAAATAACGATGTGAAGCAACAATGGGGAAAGTAGAACAGAGACTGGGTGATTAGTTACTAAGAAAACTACTCATGGTGATGCTATAAGCTCATAAGACAGTGAGGTAACTGTTGCCTAGAGTGGACTGTGGATTTGGAAGGTTTTACAGAGAGGTTACCCTTCAGTTAGGCCAAGAAAAAGTGAGTGGGACTTGGAGAGACCGAGGAGAAGTTCATGGGCAACAGTATGCAAATAGCAGACAGTCATGACATAGCAAGTGAGTACACATAGGGCAGGAATCATCCTGATACATTCTAAATGACAACTCATGCAGACTGTCAACCTCTTTTGAAGGAGGTTTAAAAAAATGACTTTTTTTTTTTTTTTGCCATTAAAGAAGGTGCCACTGAAAGTTTTTTAGCATGATAAACTTGATGGATTTAGGATATTCCAAACAATATTCTAAATTAACCTTCAAACTAATTAATAAGAAATTGACTGTTTTCTCCCCCAAAAGGCACTGTTTCCCATTCCCAGCACATTTTATTAATAGATGCATAGTAAGAAAGTTTGAGAAGGAGCAGGAAATAAGAAAACCTTTCCATTTTAACTCTAGCATAGACTCGCTGATAACCCACAGCACACAAACCTACTTATGCCAGTTTCTTTGGTGGCAATTTAAGACACTCTGATTTAATGAGATATTGACATGCTATTCTGTACTGTATACCTTAAAGCAAATAACTAATTGCATGCATAAACCCCCATCTTTGCAGATTATAGTTTTTTTCTTTATATTTAAGTTTTTGTTTTTTCATTTCTTTTGGTGAATACTATTTAGGGAGGTAGAGTGAACAAGTTGAATGAACCAAATACTCAGAAAACATTTGTAATCTCTACTGAAGTCTCAGTTTTTTCATTTGCAAGATGAGGTTTAATTAAACTTATTCATCCACACAGTGATCTTTTGTTAAAGCCTATTGCATACTCCAAGCCCAGGGAGAAAGACGGGGAACATAAACCATTACAGCAATGCAATAATTGTTATGGTGGAAGCTGGTTTACTAAACTACAAGAGGTAAGAAACAGTTTACTTTTAAAAAATAGTTAGCATCTGAATTGACTCTTGAAGGTTGAGTTAGATTTTGTCAGAAAAAATAAGAAGGGAAGTGTTTCCAGGAATATGGGAAAGGAAATATAAAACATCGATATGCATGCATATTAAAGGTACTTTTGTGCTTTAAAATCATAGAGAAAAGTAAAGCAGTCTCCATTGTGCTAGTCATTCAGATAGAGGAGTGCTGTTAATATACAATAGCTACCTTTGTTTAGAGAGTTGGAATCTAGGAGTAGTTTCTCTCAGTACAACGTATGGCAATCACTCTGCCCATCACTCATCCCAATTTCAGTGAAAAGATACAGTGTCAATTGAAGAATGGACTCGAGCTAAACACAAGCTGAATCCCTGAACTGTGCAGGTGCTATATAAAATGCAACTGATCACTTTGCAAGGTCATGGCACCCCCTCCACTGAATCATTTAAAAATACAGTAAATGTCTATCTGTCAGGATTTGCTCAGTCTTCCTGGGAGTGGAGAATAGAATAGGTGGCCTCCTGAGATTCTTACCAATTATATGCTCCCAAACTGAGACACAAAATGGAAATTAATAAAGATGAAGATTTTGGAAAAGCTCATACTGTCAAGTTTTGTTATAAAACAATCTTCACCAGTTTTCTTTCTGTCCTCTTTAATGTATTGCTATCACCTCTGGAACAAAGAAAAACATACCTGAGCTCTACTTATCCCCAAGAGGCTCCTCAGTCCAGTCCCAACCTAAATCTCTTTGCTCCCATCAAGTTAATTTAACATCGACCTTCCCTTTCATATCTCTGCCTTGATAGCAATCTTCCCTATCCAGGTGGATTTTCTTTTCCTTTTCTTCTTAAGCCTGTTTAAGGACCTATTCAAGTCACACCCACACACACGCACAAGCACACACACATACACACGTCTGTATGTTATGTGAGTTAAACAAATATAGTATCTCTGATCCACTTTTAATAACACATTGCTCTGCATGAAGTCATAGTTCTTTTGCACACAACCAGTCCTTCCCAGAATGTATATTACTGCAGTAGGTTATTTTTCACTTTGGATTGATTTGCCTTCCCTCGGTCATGGAATATAACCAAGATTGGATAATTCACCACTTAGGGAGCGTGGCAACATTTTGAATTTTTAGTACTTGTTTGTTCACTTAGTACTTTTAAATTCTGAATTATTTACATGCCAAGGGGATTACCCTGCATAAATATTACATACAACCCTGACAATAGGGTCTGAGCTTTTCTTCATCGTCATTCCTTTTGGCAGGAGGTGGACATAAAGCTTATACCTTAAAGAGCCACTGTGGTTTTTAAAAGGTCATATTTGACCAGTTGTAATTTATTTTGTGTGTCTTTTAGAAACAGACAGAAGTGATTCAGTTGACAGAACTCAATTATTTTTTCCCATAAAAGATTTCACAGATCTTCATAAGGAGGCATAATTTCCAAATGGCACAGACCTGGACACAAAGAAATATCAATATGATGTATTGGAAAATGAAAAAGCAAAAATTTGAGAAGCTAAACCAGCTCAGAGGATAATAGCCAAACAGAAGTAAATATACCCTTAATTCTCAATGGAAATGTCTTAAAGATTTGAAAAATATTTGATTTTTCTCTCTACCCTCATATTTGTGAACTAATAACTTTAAGAAGTAGACTTATAATTAATTAATCATTTAAGGGTAATGTGATATTAGAGAACTTTGATTTTTTTTCTGATGTTTGATCTAAGCCAATAATTTTAAGAAAGAAAATAAACACACTTGGGTAAGTAAAATAACCTTTCTCCTGTAATAAAAATAGCCAAGAATAGCAAATAACTTTTTCCTGAAATATGAAAATAAGTTGGCAACATTTTCTCTAGTTAACTTTCTACTTTTTTTGGTTACTTAAATTTTGGTTCATCTAGAATTTGATCTAGAATCTCTAAAGCATATAAAGAAAACTTTTGACTTCTTATAAAGCACAGGAGTTTTTCCAAACCTTCTTCAGGTTTAGAACAATCTATGTTTTGAGCATTTTCTGATTTTGAAAATGTGGGGATATTTATACTGTCTTGGCATTTTGTGAAGTTCAAGGATTATGTTTATGATTCAAAAAATCATGTATTATTTCCTTTAATTTTTTTATCTCTCTTTTCACTTTATTAATATAAAATGTTTATGTTAATGTTAACATACATGTTATTTTATACATGAAGACATATAATGTTAATGTTTAAAATAAATTTCTTTAATTATATATGTAGCTCACATTATTTTTTTATTGGACAACACTGCTACATAAGGTGCTTAACACAGGACCTAGAACAGAGTAAATTTTCAATAAAATCATTGTTTATTTAGTCAAAATTATCTCATCTAATCCTGTAAGGTAGGTGCTATTACCCATTTTACATATAAAGAAACTGGTGCTTAACAGAGAAATTAAATAACCTTAGGCAGCTGCAGGGCTAGGTGGTGTTGACAGAGCTGGAAGTCCCACCCTGACCCTGCATTTCCAAAGTTTGTGCTCTCTCTACTATGACTTGTTTGCTGTTTTGAAGACATCAGCTGTCTAGTTCTCCTAAGCAACCCACAGCAAAACCCGGAAACCCAAAAGCCCCCAGGTTTGTCCTAGTGGGGAGCATGGATGTGCAGGTGCTTTGAACATGGCAGGTTCCTCAGCTGGGCTTGCGGGCGTGAGCTGAGCGCGCCCACGGGACAGGGGACCTGGAAGGTAGGAATAGCTTCTGAAGGGGAGGGAGGTCAGTGAGTCCCAAGGATGGGTGCCAGGAAAGACGGCACCCCAGGATCTGGTCCCTGTGTAAGAAGAACTTCCTGATTGGATCACAGTTGTTCATTTGCCTTTTGTCTCTCCAAATAGCTTAATTCTTATCAATATATCTCAGAGAAAGTGACGTTGGCTGCTGTTGATGGGCAAGAGCATGGCCTGCACCATCAAGAGCCCTCGCCTCTTGCCTCCTGAGGACAGACAGCCAAGAGAGGTCAGTGACACCTGACCTTCAGCCCACCAAAACCCAGGGTGATGTCAGGACTCTTGCTCCCAGTTCGAAGTCTTATCCTTCCAATTGGAGGCGGAGAATCAGACCTGAGAGTTCAAATACTGAGAAGTAACTCCAGCAGGTGTGTGGTGGAAGGGATGTGGGGACCTGGAGGTTTGGGGTGTGGAGAAGGGAATGCTTTTAGACATCCTGGTCAAGACCAAAGGCTGTTTCTTCCAAGGCCCTCAGCCAGTTCAATCTCAGGTGTCACCTGCACCAACCACAGTCTTTGAGGACAAACTCTCAGACCCTGCCATCCCCATGCCCTGGAATGGCCTGGAGGCTTCCAGCCTCCCTTCTGTGGCCCTGAACTGAAGCTCATGGAGCTGGGACAATATGGACCAGTGCTTTTATATTCCACAATAACTCAGATTGCCTTTTTAAAATGTAAATAAAATATAAATATGAAAAATATCATATTTTAATTATACAGTGGCTGAAATTTTACAAACTGGACATACCTTTGTAACCAGCACCCATTTAGGGAACTGATCAAATGATGTGGAAGAGATCATAATAAATACTACCATTTCCATTTGCTCAAATGTTTGAATCCTAAAACCTCAGGGTAACTCAGGGGTCTTCCACTTCAGGGCCCTCAACAGTAGGTAACCAGGAAATGAACAATGAATTTATTGAATCTGGTGGGATTAGTATATTTAACACATTGCCACACTAGAAATTTTTCCTTGGGGCCACGATGTTTTATTACAAAAATAGAATAAAAACTTTGAAAACAAACCGATCCTTTCTAATTTAATGAAAAATTTATTTTTTTGTTGTTTTCTGTGATTTTTTTCAATAAAAAAGTAATATGAAAACTCGAAAATTAGTAATGTAAAAAGTAATGTGAAAACTTGAAAAATAGTTCATAAGAGTAAAGTGTTTTTCTTGACTTGTCAGGCCGAAGTGTAATTTAAAGGTAAACATAGATAGAAAAACATAATTTATTGACTTCTATTCATTTAATCCACATTTTTAGAATTAAATTGTCAATATTAATTGCAACAATAAGAACATCAACAAGTAAGATTTTCATAAACAAACTGCAGGGTTTTGCCCATGGGGCCACCCATCACGTAACATGTGTGCTACAGCATCTCAGTGTGAGTTGCCTGTGCACCGCGTGTCTCCAAGGTAAAGAGACATGTGAGTTACATATGCTTCACAGGCCCCACGCTCAAAACTCAAAACTAGTATGAGTTAAATTCAACTCACATGGCATTTAATGTGTTAAGGATTTAGAGCCACATTTTTCTTTAGACGCCATATTGAAAATTAAAAATGCCTAGTTTTTCATGAATTATTATTAAAGGAAATTGTGGGATTGTTTTCGACACCGTGTCTCCAAATAATAGAAACCATACCCATAGAGAAGCCGGTTCTGCATTGATAATATATGGCAGTTACACTCATCTCTGATTTTTCATTTCTGAACACTAAAGAACTTAACATTACCAAGTTTTGCAGACGAAAAAACAGAATCTTAGTACTAGTGTTGTTTCATCTGTGTCCCTGGATGCTGCAAGTTCCATAGCAAACACATAGAAGCCCTTAACCTCCCCTTGCCAACTCCAAACCCCACAGGAGTCAGTCACTCTGTTTGTTAATCAGTCCCATTTGTTTCTCAGATAAATTAATTTGTACCTAACCTGAAAGACAAAGGTAGTTGTTTTAGACAGTTCTCTCTGCTGTTATTTCTCTCCAACTGGGTAGACATGGCTCTTACTCTTTTTCCTAGAACTTATCTTTCCCTCAGGGTCAGACGAGGAATATCTGTTTTAGGAAAAAGCCAAACTCCCTCTACCACTGGTTGCTCCCAGCTTGGCCTTCCACAGTGCACGCGGGCTCCCATTGCTCTCTCTCTGGATAGGAGAATGTTTATTTACTCCTGCTTTTCCAATTGCTTTGAAACTAACATTTAATTTGGAGGCCTGAATATATAGTGATGATGATGGCAGTGATTATATCGTTCTATTCTATAATCAAATTCTTGAGTGTTTGCATTAGCCAATAAAACTGAAGAGACAGAACCTTAGTTCCTCAAGGCCAAGATCAAGCCCGAGCTTCTATGGGAAACCTGTCTCCTCTATGAACCAAATACCAAGTATATGATTCATTTTTCCTTTTGAAAATAACTTTGTTATTTTGGCAAAGATGACACTCATTGTAAAAATTTAAATGATAAAAAAGTGAACCATTATTAGCCCTTTGGAGAACATCCTTCCAAGCATCTTGTCCTGTAAGTTGTCTTTTTCACAACATTTAATGGACTGCTTTCCATGTCAACAAATAGGACTGCACATCATCATTTGTAGGTGCTTCACTGCTTGTGTGCATGTACGATTTTGACTAAACACTCTATGGAAGAGCATCTTTTTACTCTTATGAATAATATTGTAATGAATAACTTGTGCAATTATCTTTTCTAGCTTGTATGATTATCTCTTGTTTTAAATCTTGATGGTGGGTTAGCAAGGTCAAGGCATAAATGCACGTAATGTTTGACACATGTAAACTGCTCTCTAGAAAGATCATCCTGTTTATATGATATATAGCCCAAGTGAAAGCACATGTTTCTCCACATACTCATTAAACCCTGGGTTTTTTGTTAAGTTTTATATCTTCGTCTGTCTTATTAACAAAAATAATATTGCACTGTTTGAATTGATCTCATGGAAACAGAGAGTAGAATGACAATCACCAGAGTCTGGGAAGGGTAGTGGGGAGGGGGTGATAAAGTGGGACTAGTTAATGGGTATAAAAATATAGTTAGATAGAATGAAGAAGATTTGATAGCACAAAAAAGTGACTTTAATCAACAATAAGTTAGGGTATACTTTAAAATAACTGAAAGAGTGGAACTGGAATATTCTTAACACAAAGAAACGTCAAATGCCTGAGGTGATGGATACCCCAATTACCCTGATTTGATTAATTCACATTGCATGCCTGTATCAAAACATCACACGTGCCCTATAACGATATACAACTATTATTTACCCATAATAATTTAAAATAAAAAATTAAAACTATATATTGCACTGTTTGAATATCTGTGAAGTTGACCACTGCTGCACACATACTGGCCATTCGTATTTCTTCGTTTACGAATTGCCTGTTCAAGATCTTTACTCATCTTCTTGAGATCTTTCTGCTTTTTCTTCTCCTTCTTGATTAAACCTCTTTATTGAAAACTTTTATTGTTATTTATTGCACATATAGTTAAAATTCTATTGCTTGTTTTCCATTTTTTGGTGTGTTTTTGTTGATTTTGTCTTGTTTTTTTTTTCCCATGGAGACATTTTTGCTTTGCTTTATTTTAAATCTGATGTAGGTGAAATATATCAGCTGTTTCCTTTTGTGCTTTCTGATCTTTATAACATGCTTAGAAAGATCTGTCATCTTTGTTAATAAACTGTATCTTTTGCTTTTGCTGCTCATCAAATGCTGCCTTAAATCGTCTGTTACACTTTCTATGTATTTCACCCAAATCTTAAGTAGACCATTGGTCATAGAGTAGATATCTTCTTATTTGTATTCTATAGAAGATCATCGCATCCTAGATTGGCACCTTGAGTACAGGAGGAATTCAATAATTATGATTCACTGGCCACCATGTCAACAACACGTCCATGACCAGCGCTCATCATGGAGAGTGAGCAAAAATGGGCATTTTATCTTTGTTTGGGTTGGGTTTTAATTTCTTACCATCTTTTGGTAGGGCAACTGGTAATAAGATACAATATTACTTCTCAGAATTAATTCTGTAGGATATTATAGATACACAGAAAAGTGAATATATTAAGATTTTCCTCACAGATTTATTTATAGTAGCAAAGATCAAGAAATGTCTTAGAAGTAATGTAAGAGGGCATTGTATAATATTTGGCATATTTATAAATTATAATTGTGTAAAATAATTAAATTAATGTGTTTGAAGAAAATTTAATTATGTGGAAATGATCGTGATACAATTGTAAATTAAAATAAAAAACAAGCATAAAATTATTTCATCATAAAAGTATCATATAACCATTGCAGGAAAAGTTCAAACCATATAGAAGGGAGTCACATGTAAAGTCAAAGTTTTCTTCCAGCCCTTTGTTCCCAACCTACTCCCCAGAAAGAACCACTGTTAATAGTTTCTGTAATCTATTTGGTGAATGTCTGCATATGTTAAACAAGGTAAGTGCACTTGTGCATTTTTATTTGTTGCAAAACCTTAGGGATCTGGAGCCTTTTCACTGTCTCCCACCTCTTCACTATCTCTCTTAATTTTTGGAGGTCAGAAATATCACCACAATATGCCTAGAAGTGTGTCTTTTTTATTTTATTTCATCTAACTCTCCCTGGAGTGCGAATGCATGTGACATATTTAAATCTAAAGACTGGTGTATGTCTTCTGATATAAAATAACTCTGAGCTAGTTTATTCTATCTTTTCTTCATTGTCTATCTTTTGTTCTGGAATGCCTAATACATAGTGATGAAAGTAGCTGTATAGAGCCTTTATTTGATATTTTCACTAAAGCTATTTTCTTTCATTTTGCTCCTGGTAATGGGAAATTTTATTTATCATCTTTGAGATCCCCAAATCAGTCTTTAGTTAAGTCTGTATTTTATACAACCTATTCAGTGACTTTTGGAGGGAATATATTTTTCATTTCCAAGATTTCTTGTTATTCTCTGACTTTAGCTGTATCTTCTTGCCTTATTGATGCAGGGCCTGAGCTGAGCAGGTGGCCTCCAGATTGAAGAGGAGGGAGAGTGAAATGAAGTATGAGAGGGAAGGTCAATGGGATGAGTGAGGTCTGGATTTAGGACTCAGGAAGAGGAAGGCTCTCGAGTTTCTGGTTTAAGTTCAGCTAGAGCCCTGGCTTTCCAAGTGAGTGAAAGGCTGAATCAGTGGCCTTGGATTCCACAGTGTGTGGCCCGGGGCCTGCTGCTCTGAGGGATGCAATAAAAGGTAGCATTTGGTGAACACTTCAAGAAAAGTATAGGGAAGGGTGACACGCAGAAGAAGGTCACTCACTTCATGAAAATGGTGGTGTTTTAACTGGGTGGGCATCTTACTAAGATAAGAAATGATGTTTTAGGTTGAGGGAGCAAACATATGGAGATGGAAAAAATGAGAGAAATGTTTAGGACTAATGATGGTGATGATGATTATGATGATGGTAGTAATGATGAAAACTACTTTTATTTACCAAACATCTGCTGTGTGCCCAGGGACTGGGGACCAAACATTTGCCATATGCTGAGGTACTGGGGATAAATAGATATCTATTTCTGATTCTGGCCTTATACTGTTTCTGGTAAGTATTATTTCCCCTATCATTTATTAACATAACACAACCAAGGGTTAGAAGGCAAACATAGCAGTAAATTAAGAAATCTGGGATTCGAAATTAGATCTTCCTAATGCTAGAGTCTCTTGCTCTTGAAGGCTACATATGGTTGCTGAAGTCATCCAGCTTGGCTGGAGTAAGGACAGGATGCCTGGAAAGGGTCTCCTTAAGAATCTACGCTGAGAGAAGAAAAGTAAAAGGCTTTGTCAGCCAGGCTTGGTAATGGAGATTTTATCTGGCAGCCAACATGGGCAGTCATTGAAAGTTGCTGAGCAGAGAAGTCGTATGAACACGAATTACCTGCCTATGTTACGATGGTGGATGGTTTTGGTGTAATGGGAAGCAAGGAGGTCACTTAGGGTTCATGAAGAGTTGATAAAGAGATCAAAGAAGCTTGAGATAAGAATGGCGATTGCAGGAATGGAGAGAAGGGATTTAGGTTCAGGAAGTCAATGGAGAAAGTAGAAGACCTGACTGCGTGGAATGCCACAGAGCAGTAAAAGGGGTTCAGGGAACTGCTTGTGAATACTTGGAATCATCAGTTGCCACTTTGACGTGTGTCTAGAAGGGTCCCTGGCCTGAGCTCTGTTGTGTTTGTTGACTGTCTGTTGGGGTCTAAACTGTCCCCCTTGGCTGTCTCAGTAGTCATATTTAATGTACAATTTTTCCCTAACATTCACATATAATGATTCTTTAGAAAGTAAAATAAAGGAAATCCAAATGTTAAAATAGGGTTTTATAGCCTTTACTCACTGTATAATAAGTTAGTAAATTTTTCTTTCTCTGAGAGATAACTTTACCTGTGTAGTCCACCTGGCTCTGCAGTGCTTTCCTTGACCAGCGTCCTGGGGATGTGCTTGGCATGCTTCAGTGCAGGAGAGGACGATTCGATCCTGAATACTCTGTTTACTTTTCTGTGCAGGTTACTCAAAAGATGTTGGATGTAGATTTTTTAAAATACCCTTTGATACAATAAATGTCACCAGGCTCAGTGCTACTAACTGCATTCTAGGAACCCTAGTGGCTCTGGGCACCCAATTAGGGTTATGCCCTTTTCTCTGTTTGTGTTCCAGCTGGCTAGCAGTCCCTCCTCTTCTGTGAGTACTGGCAAGATGATTATAAAAGTGGGGTCTAGGGGAATGGCCAGCAGTGCAATTAGAGCCTATTGGAGAGGTCAACACAGAAGAGCAGGCTGAAGCGTCTCATAAAATGGACGGAGACGCAGAGTTCTGAGGCTGCTTTCTTATCACCAGGGACAGAGGCTCCCCCACCACCCCACTGGACTGCAGACCTCACATGGGCAAGAGGAAGAACCAGTGGACACTACATCGATCTGACTACACTTGCAAATCTGGAATCCTCAATTTCCTGTCCTCTTCTGAGCTAAAGGTCAAGTTTTCTGCCACCCATGGTTGTGCAATTCCACCAGCCAGTTTCTCACAGGCACGTTCTGCACACACAGAACTGCTAGGCACTCCAGCGCGTGTTGCAGCCTTAGAATAAGATGCATCTCACTATTTAGCTTTCGTTGGCATTTTCTTATCAGGATTTTCTCCCATCTTCCTGAATGGAAGTTGCAAATTTGAACATCGCTGTGGGTTTTAGGTGCTATGAACCAACTTCCTTCTAAAGCTTTCATAAAAGTGACCCATTTAAGCAATGGGACACTTTCTTGGGTGTTGAGGACTTTGAAATGCATTTGGCTCCTGGAAAATTGATAATGCTTTCAACAATGCAGAGATCTCTTACCACAGTAAACAAAGCAATTAATGTGTCTTTAATTTGCACCTAACCAAACAGAAAGGGTGCATTTATTCCGTGTGACATGTAGACAAATTTTTCTTTAAAAACAAAGTTTCATGCTGTGGCTACAATTAGTATAATTGTCAGCTCTTCTCTAAAAACAAATATGTATTAAGAGAAACGCCAGCATTGTGCCCTCCTCTGGTGTGAAAATGAGACAATCAAAATCTATTGTAATTACCTCAGTGATATTATAATTAGCAACGATTAAGTTATTCCATGCTGCTTTTTTCCTCTTGGCTACAATTAAAAAAGTATATATCTTTCTGCTGCACATTACTGCTGATCATTTTACCTCAATACATGTCTGGTAAGTGGATAAATTAGAAGTAATTTTAAGGCACAACTCCGTTAAAACATATATCTTTCTATTTAACTGCCTTAACCCTCTAGATGCATCTGTGTTCCTTCCTCTATGGTGAAAAGAACACTGTTCCCTCTGGTTTTCTTGGTGAAAAAGGCATGTTCCCCCTGGTTTTCTTGGTCAGAAATCAAACCTATTTTTAAATAGACGGTTCCAGAAAATGGGGGGGCGTTGTTTTTTAATTACAGATATCTGAATGATATGATTAATCATTCACTTCTTGCCAGACATGGCTACCTAACTCTAAGTCCCTGTGCTGGGCAATAATCCGTTTTTAAAATAAATTACTGAAAAGCTAGACCACTGTAGCATCACAGCAAGCAAAGGCCCTAGCAGATGCATGCCCTTCTAGTTGGGTTAGGAGAAAAAGTGAATTAGGCCTTAATTATAAATATGTCTTTATATATTACATGTATCCTTTTTTCATCATCAATGCTTTCACTTCTCTCTACCTACTATTGTTGGGGAAAATGAGTTAGAGAGAAAATGAAGACGTAATTACAACTTGTAGCTTAATCAGTTTGTGAGGCAAGAAGTGGTTACATTGATAATATGGCCTTATTCATCTCAAACATTAATAAATAGAATCATTTGTCTATGTATCTTATTACCAGAGTTTCTGATTATCTCTACTTTTTTTGGTTGTTTAATAGAGGCAAATCCTGAACTTGTGTTTTCTTTGAAACACTTATGACCTTGCTTCAGAAGGGACAAACTCTACATTTAGATAGAAATGGCAGAAACAAGTATCTTTCCCCTTTTTTTGTGTGGCTACCTCGGACAAATTCCTAGTATTTTGCGGGGGGTGGGGGGGTGGTGGTATTTTTTTTCCAAATTTGAATATGTATGATTTTTATAACAGCAACAGCAGCAGCATCTACAGTGAATCTTTTGGATGCCCAGGGGATGGCCCTTGGATATTGACAAGAGTCAGCTTAAGAAATCTGGTGCAGTAGACCTTTCCCAGATTACAGTGAGCAACCGAGAAGTGCTAGTTATGGCTTGAGGAGTGTTCTAAGCACTTGCCATTCCCTAAGACTAAGGGTGATTAAAAAAAAAAAAAAAAGTAGAAACAGGATTCACTTTCACTATTTCACAGAAAACATAACTGAAGCAGGAAAACACATTGATTTAGTGAAGAACGGAAGCACAGGGCCTTTCTGGGATCACGCTCTTCTCAGATGACAGGGGAGTCGCAGGACAGGCATGGGCTGCGGGCGGGGTGGGGGGAGTTAGACTCACAGGGCTCCCAGGGGACTTTACCCACCGCAATCATTCTAATCCACCGCTGATTTAAACAAAGCCACCATTTTGAAAAGGGAGGTTAATTTTGAAGAATCCGGGCACTGGGGGAACGTAAAATACTGTATGCAGGTGCTCTAAGTCAAACAAAATCGTAAAAACGTATGTGACTATTCTACAGGCGTGCCGGTCCTCGAATCCTTTCTACAGGGTCTGTGCAGTCGCACAGAAGGGCACCAAGCTGGGTTTAATGTTTGGCAGCAGCCATCTCGAAATATGGAATTATTTGTTGAACAAATGGCTCCACGTTTTCATTTTGCTTTGGGCACTGCAAATGATGACGCCCATCCTGCCCTGCTGTTTCACTGCTTTTCCTGGGGTAGCAGAAGAAAGTTCAGGGGTCACCAGCCACGCTGCCTTTTGTCTGGAGTGGTTTGAGCGCCACTGCGCAGAACTAGCGTGTTAAACCACGACGCCAGAGGATACGGACATTCTGTCTTTCTGTACTTCTGATTTATCAGAAGAGTAGGGGGAGAGAGAGAGAGAGAGAGAGAGAGAGAGAGAGAGAGAGAGAGAGAATAAACAATTTTATTTATTCCAAACACTTTTTGTCACTCTTTTGTCAGAAACATTCTGCTTGTGCATGTAAGTGGATTTTAAAAAATGAAATAAACAGTCTATGTAGCATTACAGTCTCTCTCACACACACAGACACACTCATTCCCATGCAGAAATATACACCCTGGCTGTGAACAGAGCAGTTTTTCAGACCCAAATGTTGTCAACTCTGTCCCATAATGCTAATGGCGAGTTTAACTTTGTGACGTAAAGTGCTGTTCTTATTACTATCTATCCACACCTGTTGATGACATGTGGCAATGGCAAAGCCCCCAGCACTTGGGGATGCCCATCGTTGCCTCTGTTTACCAAGTGGCGCTCTCAGAAGTGAGCCACTGGGATGCTTGGCTGGCTCTGAATACCCAGTCACCCCAACACAGCTCCTTTAGTGGGAGTTTTATTCAATACTTCTTATTTATTAGCAAGTTGACAGCTATTTCAGTTCAATGGATATGACTTTGCTGGAAGAAATAAGACTGGAGCATGGGAAAGAGGACAATTCTGCCTCTGAGTGTTTTTGAAGTAATGTGAGAGGGCAGGAAGGGCGGTGATTCAGCCAACTGAAGCCACACATGATGAGGCCTCCTGCTAGAATGCATGGCTCATT
The DNA here is from genome assembly GCF_020740605.2 of Lemur catta. NCBI lineage: Eukaryota > Metazoa > Chordata > Mammalia > Primates > Lemuridae > Lemur > Lemur catta. The sequence goes on from NC_059136.1 coordinate 13,529,259, forward strand.
TGGAGCCGGACATTAGGGTTTATGAAGTGAAAGGATTAGACATATATTTATGAAACTTCCAGGAAGTGTCTTCCTCCTTCCAGAACATGATTCCTTCAGCTAGTTGCCTTCTTTTCACTTTGGGAATTCTTAGTGGGTGCCTGTACCCTGGCCTCCATTCACACTTCAATCCCCTCTCTACAAATGTGTGTGTGTGTGTGTGGGTGTGTGTATCCGGCTTTTGTTCTCTCTGCTTTGTGAAGAGTTAAGAACACTAGTGATCACTTAACTGCTAAATCAAACAGGACTTTTACCTGGGGTCTAGGAGTTTACTGAAATAGAAGTTGCTTTGTTATTCCAAAATAAATACTACATGACTGAAGTCTTCTCCATGCCAAATGCTCTCAAGTCTATATATGATGTATTGTAATCAAGGCTATCTGGGTTTCATTTCTTTGTACACAATCTAGGATGTTTAAAAACACCATCCTTTTTTATTACCTTGAATTTCAAATATTTGGGAAAAAAATCCTCTTTTAATTCTTTTTGAGATGAGGCATGGTATACTAAATTAACGAATGAATTCATTTGAACACAGCACTCTAGAAGTTGTTAGATTAATGATAAGTGTAGTGGGATTATTGCAGTTTGGATTTTGGATACTCTTATTTTTAAATAAAATAATAGGAGTACACTGTAGTGTCTGACACATGGAAACTTTCAGGTCAGAATACCTGGGCTCTGATTCTGACTTTACTATTTATTGCCATACATGGCCTGGGTTTCCTCAATGGTTAAGAAAAACACAGTCATATTCATTTCATTGGGATGACATAGAGTCAAATGAGTTAATATGCATAAACATTTGAATAATGCTTGTTACATGGAGATTGTTCAGTAAGTATTGGTTATTACTAATGCTCTAAGTTATGATATTTTTCTATTTTGTTTTGTTATCAAAACAACATTATTTCATCTTGATAAATTCAGCTTATTATTTTAGCCCATTGCTCTCTTTTGCAATACTGATTGTCATCAATCATTAGCTATCTGTCCCTGGCTTTTGTTAATCCTGAGTTTCATCAGCATTTGATATAATTTTTTTCTTTCCCTTAAACTCTTATCATATTTTTGCATGTTCTCACCCAATGTCATTTATTAAATATTGTTTTGCACTGTTGTTATTGTTCTCTTATCTATCTGTAAGTTTTCTACAAGCTTTTAGGCTGCAGAGAGCTCAGGAAAATTTTTGCACAAACTTTTTCACTTGGACATCCTGTATACAGATATGTGTTCACTAAACTTTTGTTGAATTAATGAGTGCAAATTCACTTTTATTTTGTCCAAGTTATTTATTTCTAACTGAATTTATTTATTCTAAGATAGTCCCTATCAGAATCTTTTGATCTGTGTCCAAAGTTACCTAGTTAATTTACCACAATCTGGAGTAGACACCCAAGCAAAAGGAAGTACGTTATTCAAATGTTCACTCTCTTAACCTTTCAGCAGATAGAGAACAAATCTTATAACTCAAAATATCTCAATTCAACCATAGTAGGCATTCAATAAATATTCACTAAATAATACACAAGCATCAACACCGATTAACATTTGTTTCACAAAAAATATGATACGTGCATGAATATACATTTATCTAAATTTGTAAATATTTTAACATTCTTGCTCTGTACATGCAGCACTAGCTTTATGACAAAAGAATATTTGTTTATGTGACTTTAAAGAAACATTCTCATGTTGCATTCTATTCTCAATCTATTTCAGTTCGGCTTCCTTCATCATTCCATCAACTTATTCTTTCCAAACTCACCATCTTAGTCCACTTGGGCTGCTTGGGCAAAATACCATGAACTGGGGAGCTTATGAACTACAGGAATTTATTTTTCACAGTCTGGAAACTGGGAAATCCAAGATCAAGGTGCCAGCAGACTTGGTGTCTGGGGAGGGCCTGCTTTCTGGTTCATAGACAGCGGTTTTCTCATTATGTGCTCACATGGTGGAAGCAACAAATGAGGGCTTTACCATCATGTCCTAATTACCTCCCTGAAGGCCCCGCCTTCTAATACCATCACCTTGGGGGATGGATTTCAGCATATGAGTAAACATTCGCACCGTAGCGTTCACCATGGAACACAGAACTCTTCATTTCATACTCTACTCACTTATTATATCGCCTGGTCTTGCCCACTTCAGTATCTGTGAAAAGTGAAAAGTTACCTTTGTGATTCCATTCCGACAAAATATAGACTAGCTTTGCCTCAAACATAATCTAAATGGGAAATATAATTCCCAAGTAGAAATCTTCCCTTTCATATTACTGTGGAAATATTATTATTTTCTTTTAGTCACTGACCCTACTGATTTCTCAAAATAGGTTAGTTAGTCTGCGAGAAAGCAACTGGGGAATTCAAGTTTTCTTTTTGTTAATAAGACTTATGAGTAATAACCGTAGTTCTTGGTTCAAAAGTTTTTAGCCAAATCTGCCTACAGCAGAAATCAATGTGAACAGTGGGAAGGAAAATTGCTCAAAGGAGGAAAAAAAACTGTGGTTTCATTTTTATGCCCTGACTCTAAGAGTAGACATGCTAACTTTTTTTTTGGTTCTGTCTTTACCCTAGGCCCATAACATGCTTCTTCAGAACAAGTTTGATGTTGCAAATTGTTTTAGGTTCCTAAAGACATTTAATTGAAGCAGGATTTTCTTTCTGCTTTCAACCCTTGAAGCATACACATATCCTTCAATAGTTGTTAAAATAAAAAGTCTATAAACAGGAATATCTCATGCACATTTACAATTATTCCTATTCATTCACACAGTACCTGTGCATCTCTACATGAGATCACCTACCGCACTCATTGCAGAGACGTATTTATCGTTTGCTTCACCAGGTAGATTATCAGCTCCACTACGGCAGAGACCAGACCTCTTACTGTTTCTTAACTCCTCATTGCTCAAAGTAGGGTCCTTGGCCCTCTTGTTAGAAATGTGGAATTTTGGTTCCCTTCCTCAAAACAAAACAACTGATTCAGAGTCTGTACTTTAACAAGATCCCAGGAGATTCCTATTGCTTGCTTAACTGCATGTCAAAGTTTGAGAAGCACTGCTCTAACTTTATGCACAGATCCTAACATATGAAAAGTGTTCAGTGCTTATTGTATGACTACATTTATATGGTAATGAACCTGAGGTCTGTAGCCTGCCCTTGTGAGACCACTGTGAAATCCTCCCCCTTCCCTTGAGCTCAGGTAGAGTGTTGTGGCCATTTTACATGACAGAGAACAAAAAGGGAAAACACAGAGCTTTTTAGAGAATGGAACTGTGTCTTGTGATTTCCCTACCTTGATCCCCAAAGGTCTAATTCTCAAGGCTACTAGCCCAGACCACACAGGGCCCCTGCTACGGCTCTTAGGCCTTGTCAGCCCCATTTCTCTTTCCTTCCTGTAGGCTCAGGGTGTTTGAGATTGGCCCCAGGAAGTATTACCGTTGTCCACATGAGGCAGAGTTAATGCCCATTCCCTTGTTTATCTGGAACAGAAAGCAAAGGTGGTATTTCTCTTTAAAATTCTTTAGTGTATGTAAGTTACCTCCAAAATTTGGTACTGAAAATCTTTTGCAATCTGGACTATCCTGGTCTTAGAATTCTCACTCCCCTTTACAGCTCCATCCACTACTTCTGCTTTATTTACTCCATGCTCCTTGCAGAAACTGCAGCATGCCATGCATGTCCCGGTTCCTCCTTGAGCTGCCTGCAAGGCATCTTCTAAGTGGGTTGCTCTACTCTCACCTCTTTAGGCAAGATTTGCGGGCTGTTCTTTGATGCTCCATAAAACATTCGTTGTACGTCTTCATACATTATTAATGGCCTTGTAACTATCTTATCTGCCAGTCTTCCTTTCTTTGAGGTCAGCTATTACGTCATATTTATCTTGAGTCTTTTGATCAGTGTTTGCTGATGAACAAATAAATACTTCTCACTGCCTTTGCTGAAGTCAGTAAGTATCATCTATTACTTGCTTTAATGTAGCTATTGCTGCTACTACATTTACAACTTCCAGGGATAGAAACAGATGATCAGTCTCTTAATTGTAGGGACTGTATCACATTTATATTTAGTTCCTTGCATCTAGCAGAGAAACTAAACATAAGAGATTGTCTTTGTCTGTTTGAGGTACTGTAACACAATATGATAAACTGGGTGGCTTATAAATAACAGAAATTTATTTCTTACAGTTCTGGAGGCTGAAATATCCAAGATTAAGGCACCGGCAGACTTGGTGTCTGGGTAGGGCTTTCTGGTTCATAGATATCGCCTTCTGACTCAGTCCTCACAAAGCAATGGGGCAATGCAGCTCTCTGTGGACTCTGTTGCAAGAGCACTAATCCCATGCATGGGACTTCCACCCTCACAATCTAATCACCTCCCTCAGGTCCCACCTCCTAATACCATCACATTGGTGGTTACATTTCAACATGTGGATTCAGACTATAGCAGAGATGCTCAGTAAAGTTTCATTAAATGAATGAGTGAAGTGTAGCCTTTCACATCCAGAATCAACACAACAAGTGTAAGAAATGGAATTATCATTTTGCCGTTTTAGAGATTTACTATATAAATGGGTAAAGAAAATTAGATACAGGGTACTTGACTTGGAATGGTACACATTTTCTATGATGTCAGCATACTGCACATATGTTTCTTTATATGCATGTAGTCACTAATCCCTCTAAATGTAAACATGGACACACGGTGTATCTTTCAGAGGACTTATGCTTGTGTATGTTATATACTAAATGGATCTTTCCCTGCCATCCTGGAGACTTAAATCTATGTGTATATTCAACATGTGAGGATACACAATTGACTTAAAAGCTTTTGAAACCCAGTCCATTCATTAATGGAGCCAAACCTGTAATATTATTTCTTCAAATGTATATTTGTATTTATGATTAATTTAAGAAAGTAACTATGAAGGGAAATCCTTTTATTTGTTGCCCAGTAAAGATAGCTTGCCAAAAGTCATGGTGCTGGGTTTTTATGCTTTAATTTGGAAAGAAATATGGGGCAGTCAAATGAAATTCGTTTTTCCCCACCAATTAGGAAAAAAATTAACCTTATGTTGATGGAGAACAGATTTGTTCTGTTTCACTTTTGTTACACATGCTGGGAACTCCAGTGGAGATGAAATTGCACTGCCTTACAATCCTATTACAGGAAGAATTTACCCACTACCCATATTTTGACTTGCAAATAAATTTCGGTTAGCATTTGACCAAAGCTCTAATCTTTTCTAGAATTATAATAATTTTAGTACAAGTGACAAATTTATGATGGAGGATTGCAACCTCTTATTTCTGGGACCTGAGAGAATATTACACTGAAATAGAAGAAAGAGGATTAAGCTATTCATATTGCAACACAGTTTCATTGATGGTGGCATTCAGTGATTGAGAAAATGATAGTGTATTGCCCTGCTAAACTGTTTTGAGAATCTACATGATTTGATTCATTATTTAAAAATTTACCTATGCTTAAGAAAGACATGGACATCACATTAATATAGAGTCTTGATTCCATTTTGATTTTATGAATGTTTTGAAAATATTATTGATATGGTAAAAATCAGTTGTTTAGAATTAAATTGGTTGTTAGTTCTCTATGAAGTAGTTTCCTATTAGTTTTTGGAGACTAACAGAAAAAATTGACATGTTTTAAAGCGATTTTTTAAAAACCCAGAAGCAATGATCTTATTTGTGTTCTGGCTTTTACTTTGATACTTAGTCTTTTCCACTGTAATTGATGCTAGATTAACATTGAAAGGAAAGTTAGAGTATTAAGTTATTGAAGTTTACAAGGCCCTAATTGTTTTTATGTTTGATATTTGTCAAAACCCAGAAAAAAATGTCAGCAATAAACATATATTTTGAGATGCAAGAAAACCATGTTTTGACTAACTATAGCCATGTATTATTTTTAAATCTCACATTTCTACCTTAGGAAATCAGCACCTGCTTATCTACCTGTACTGAGGTTTGTCCAAAAGAAGTGTGGGTAGGAAAAGCAAACTCTTCTATGTGAGCTGATGAGAAGGAGTTATTTAAATCAATGTTGTTCAAAGTGGGAAGTAAGCTCCTCAGAGGTGCCAAGAAGATCTATTGGAGTGTGGGGAAAATGCATTAAAATGTATGATTATTTTCATCCCATAAAATGAGAAAATTAAGCATTATTAATATTTAATATGTGGATTAGCACTATGGTCCTCACCATTTATCAATATGTCAGATATTCACTCAGCAGGTGAGATAGATTGAGAAACCCTGACTTAGCGTTTACTTTAAGTATATCATGGGGTATTGCAATTCACATGTTCCTGCTTGTTTAAGTGCATGTGTAATAGACATAAATCAGGTTTTAATTAGTTAATATTCATGAAATGAACATGGACTATAAAAAATTCCTGAAAAAAATGCAATATTGGTAAAAAAAATAGTACAAATTTATGTGAACAAAAAGAACTCAACAGCCATACCTTGATGTAGGAAGGAGATAGCATTTTTTGCACATTTAAAAATAATTTATATTTAAAGTTATTTTTACTTGACATATTGTAACTGTATACATTTATGGGGTATACATTTATAGGCCATATATTTGATGTTTCGATACATATATATGTTGCATAATGATCAAATCAGAGTATTTAGTGTATACATCACCTCTTACAGTTTATCATTTTTGTGGTGAGAACATTTAAAAGCCTCTCTTCTAGCTATTTTGTAAGGTGCAATACCTTGCTGTCAGCTATCCTTGTCCTACTTTGCAAGAGAACACCAAAACTTATTCCTCCTAATTGTAACTTTGAACTCATTGACCAATCTCTTTTCCTCTTCCCCTCCCCCATCCTGTCTCCAGTTTCCAGTATCCACTATTCTGCTCATTATTTCTATGATATCAATTTTTAAAAATTTATTGAACATGATATCCTCCATACTCATCCACACTGACACAAATGACAGGATTTCATTCTTTTTGTGGCTGAATAGTATTCTATTTTGTATATATACCACATTTTCTTTATCCATTCATCCACTGTTGGACATTTAGGTTGATTCCACATTTTGGCTATTGTGAATAGTACTGAAATAAACACAGGAGTGCAGACATCTCTTTGACATACTGATTTCATGTTCTTTGTTTTGTTTTTTTGCCATTTACCTTTTATTTGTATATGTTCATGGGAGTACAAGGGCAATTTTGCCGTATTGATATATTGCATTGTGGTGAAGGCAGGGCCTTTAGTGCAAACATCACTGAAGCAATACATATTTTACCCACCAAGCAACTTCCCATCTTCCATCCCCTCCCACCCCTCACCCTCCATGTCTCCATTGTTCATCATTCAGATAAATACCAAGTAGTGGGATTGCTGAATCATATGGTGTTTCTATTTTTAATTTTTTGAGGAACCTCCATACTGCTCAGCATTTTTTCATGTACTTCTTGGGCATTTCTATGTCTTCTTTTGTGAAATGTTTATTAAAGTCCTTTGCCTTATTGATTTTTTTCCCATTTAGTTGTTTAAGTTCCTTATATATTCTGGATATTAACCTCCTGTCAGATGTATAGTTTGCAAATATTTTCTCCCCTTCTGTAGGTTGTTTCTTCATTATGTTAATTATTTCCTTTGCTATGCAAAAGCTTTTAGTTTAATGTAATCTCATTTGTCTATTTTTGCTTTTGTTGCCTGTGCTTTTGAGGTCTTATTTAAAAAAAATTTTGCCCAGCCCAATGTTGTAAAGCATTTGCCCATGATTTCTTCTAGTTGTTTCATAGTTTCAGATTTTACATTTAAGGCTTTAATCAATTTTTTTTGTTGATTTTTGTATGTGGTGGGAGGTAGGGGTCTAGTGTCATACTTCTACTTATAGATGTTCAGTTTCCCCCACACAATTTGCTGAAGAGACTGTCTTTTCCCCAATGTGTGTTCTTGACATCTTTGTCAAACATCAGTTGTAGGTCCATCCATTTATTTCTGGATCCTCTATTCTGTTCCATTGGTCTATGTGTTTGTTGTTATGCCAGTACCAGGCTGTTTGGGTTACTTTAGCTTTGGACTATGTTTTGAAGTCAGGGAGTGTAATGCCTCTAGCTTTGTTTATTTTGTTGTTATTTCCTCAGTATTGCTATGGCTATTTGGGGCCTTTTAGGAAGAGATGACATTTTTAGAAAGAACATTTGGAAATGTTTTCATTGTTTTGTATTGTTTATCAAATGATATGTGTGTATATAGAAATTCCCACATAGCAGTATGGCTATACACACACATGCACACATATGCACATACCTACACACACAGACACAAAACCTTTGAAATGTAAGTTTTCTAACCTCTTTAAACAACATTCAAACTAAAATTTCAGTGAGTTTTGAACCTATTTATTGAGCATATAAAAATACAGCACCTTTTGATTTGTTTGTACAATTAACTAATTTATAAAAACAGCATAAGATTGATAAAAAACAGGCTAAAAATTTGTTGGATTTCATCAACAACGGTTGTATAATTGGTGGACAATAATGAAAGAATGTGTCAAATTTTGGGGAAATCTTTTCAACTTTGACAACCGTTATAACCAGATAGTTGGAATAAACTGAACTTAGACATTCAAATTTCTGTAGATGTTGAGAGATAAAGAATATTTCTGTTATAGGAAAGATAATCTATTAATAATTTTAGTGAATGCAAAAAGTTGCTTAGACTTTTGTTAATAGAATAAATACTATGTCTTATGCTCCTTTACTTACTATTATTCTTTTGATTTTATTGTATACACAACATGAATATAGTACTACAATTATATAATCTATAAAAAATTCATATGCATATGCTAAGATTAAATGAGTCAGTAGGCCACTGGGAAGTATCAAGGTCATCAATACTTGACCCTATGTTGGGCCTGTCTTCTCTTATTTGATGGCCCATAATTCTTTGTTTTAATGTGGCACAGTATTATAAAAGATGATTTTATTGATGACATTAACAATAAAAGTTAAAGTAGGAGTATTTAGTCCTAAAAGAGTTTTGTGATTTTCTTTTCTTATGTGGGAATTCATGCTATTAGTTGGTTTTAAGTGAATTTTATAATTAAGGTAAAATATTATAAAACAATGCTAATTCAAATTAATAAGGAGGAGAAAGCTTATCTGCTTTAATAACTACAATAGAGTTATAAAATTTCTTTACATTCAAGGCTGTGTCTGCTGTTTTCTGATACACATAGTGCCTTAGAGTAAAAAGGCTCTGAAAAGAAGGGCACCCTTGATGATTTTCAGTTTGAGTATACAAATAATTCTCTTATTATATGCCAACATGTGCTTCAGCAGTGTTTGAACCTTTTTCTCCTAAATAAATATTCTTGGCTACCATTTTGCATACATTGATAATTTGCCTAGCAAATTATTTTATGCACATATTTGTTTCAGTCTAGCCTCAGTCTTATTTATTATCAATTCTAGATTAGGAAGGCACAAACTACTTAGACTTTGTTGAACTCCCACTATAATCCAGTAAGCGGAGGCTTTAAATGTTGAATTCTGTTTCAAAGTCTCCCAATCATCTTGATGAATGTGGTCTTTTTTTTATACCCATTACTCTTACCATTATAGAAGAGAGTAAAGCTAGCTCTATTTTTCAGCTGAACTGTCTCTTTTTTTCACCTTAGAAGATTGGTAGCCATGAAGTCAGGAAGTGTAGATCTTAAAAGGTCTCCAAAAGCAACACGTGTTGAATAAGCTGTTAAACAAGAGAATTGGGAGTCCTTTGTCATCATTGTGAGAGCAGCATCGATTGATATGAGCAGGGTGCAGTATTGGTTTTAGATAAACAAGACAAAGGCAAAAATTGAGAGTAACTGTTGAGGCTAAGGTTTAGATAAAGTAGTTTCAGGAAAAAAATTGTTAACAAAATAACAAGGAACTTTATTATTTCTCTATTGCCTTCCTTACAGTCAAGTTCATATCAAACAACCTTTGCACTGAGCTACCTCCTTTCCAGGAGAGGTCAAATCCTGCATGTGTGTGGTGTCCATTCACCTCCCGTCTTACTATGGAAGGAAGAAAGCATAATCTCATCTCTTATAGCAAAAGAAGGTAGTGGGACATAGAGAAAACCAAACAAGGTATATATACTTCAAAAAGTAAGCTTGTTGTCCCTGAGTATAAACTGGGCAGCTCCCCCAAAGAAAGGCAAGTTTATCTCTGTAGAAGTCTATAGAGAAGAGGTATTGGAATCACAGACAAATCTTTACTGTGATCCATACAGTGGCTGTACACATGTAGAAATTATTAGTATTATTAAAAAATTTTATTTTTGTTTGGCATACTTTGACCTGTCCCAGTGCAATTTGTAGCCCTCCAAGCCACTTGTTGGAGGAGAGGTAAATGGAAATGAGATCACTTAACTTTAAAAAATGGCCAAGGATGGCTTGGTTTGCATTCAGCCTAGGACCAGAAAAGTCATTCTTCACCTTTGAATGCTGTCTCATCTCTCCTTGGAGGTTTTGCACAATTAGTGACTATTCCCTTACCTGCCAGCTAATGGGCACCAGGTAATAAGTAATGGATGATGTAAAGTCCTAATCCAAGAGACCATTACTGCTACTGAAATGCATTTTTGCTAAAGCACTGTTGGGAAATCCACCTCTGACCTGTATCTGCTGGAAATTATTTTCCCACCAGGCAGCACATATACCAAGATGTGGACTGTCCCACTGGTGCAAAAAACACCTTGAGTCCCTTCCACCACTAACACTTGAGTGTCCTCTCATCTTACTCTTAATCAGAACATACGCTTACCCAGGCTTACTTAATGAAATTCTTAGAAAATTTAATCTGCAAGACAAGAGGTAACCATAATGCATTTGAAACATTACATCGTGGCCACAAAAAACCATTACTGATTGACTGGAACAAGGTTAGATCCCAGATTATCACTTGTTTACAATATGTCTTGCCTCTAACACCCTTAAATTGAGTAAAGTTGATCAGCCAGAAATGTTACCTTTTAGAGGCTGGGGAATTGTGCATAAAGTCCAAGTCAGTGCTTCTGTTTCCACCCCTGAATGCTTTTAAAAAATTCTGAGGAGAAGCAGTCAATATTCTGCTCTATTCCCTTAGGCATCTCCCCCTGTGCCTTTACCTCCTGACCTAACTTTCTGCCTTTCTTCCTTCATGCTCCCAGCAGCCCTCTGAGGCTTCTCCACAAACCAAGCACTATCATCCACTGGAGCTTAAAATACTGGCTTGCTGGAATTTAATGTTATCTTCTTAATCAAACCAAACAAATGTCAGTCTGAAATTACTGAATGCTCTATAGATTTATTAAAAAGCAACAAAATTTAGTGTCTACTTGGTCATTTTAGAATTATAGTTATTTTTACCTTCGTGATTTAGTTTATGTGTTGCTAAGGTACCCAAGCTGTCATTCTCACGGGATTTGACATAGGGCAACCCCATGTAGTAATGGGTATGTGGGCTTGGACTCAGTTAAATGTGATTTTAAATCATGATATTCTACACTTGATAGCTGAGTGATCTTGAGCAGGTCACATAACCTTTTAAAGCCTGAGTTCTCTGACCAATAAAATGAGGGTAACATACCTTCCTGGTGGAGTTGAGGAGAGGATTAATTAGAACAGAGTGTAAAACAATTAGCACAGTACCTGGCACAGAATATTATTGTTTTGAGGCCCTGGGAAGATATCTAGGAAAAGATTAGGTATAGAACTTTTAGTCATTGATACATTTATGATTACATCCATTCATTCCTTCATGCATTCATCTACATATTCACACATTCACCAAAAAAAAGCCCATTTTATCGTGAATGTTGTGTGCCAGGCCCGTTTGGTACTAAGAACAAAAATGAATAAAAGAGTGCTATAGACTGAATTGTGTCTCCCCAAATTCATATATTCCTTTCATTACTGAAGGATATTTTTTTTCTTGGAGTAGGACTATGAGTTGACAGTTACTTTTTTTTTTGAGCCCTTAAAATTATTATACTATTTCTACTGACTTCCATGGTTTCTGATGAGAACTTGACTACCATATGGATTATTTTTTCTTTGTAGATAAGGATTTGTTTCTCTATTCTTTCATTGGAGGTTTCTTTCCTGTCTTTAGTTTTCAGAACTTTGATTATGATAGGTGTCACTGTGGCTTTATTTGAATTTATCCTGTTTGGTATTCACTCAGCATCTATTTTTTAATAGCAGCTTTATTGAAGATATAATTCACACACCATAAAATTTATCCTTTTGAAGTGGTTTTTAGAATATTCATAGAGTTGTGCAACCATCACCACTACCTAATTTCAGAATATTTTGAATTACCACAAGGAGAAGCCCCACGCTTATAAGTAGTCACTGCTTATTTCATCATACCCCTCCCCACTGGCAACCACGAAACTGCTTTTGTTTTTATAGATTTGCCTTTTCTGGCCAGTTCATACAATATGTGGCCTTTTGTGATTGCTTTCTTTTACTTAGGATAACATTTTCAAGATTTGCCATGTTGTAGCTGTTTCAGTGTTTCATTCATCAACTGATTGTAGTTATTAATCATACCTGCAAAAATACCTTCACAGGTAAAACTACCTTCTTCCATTACCCATTCCATATTTCCTTTGCCCTGAGCAATCACCTCAGCTGGCCATAGTTCTTTGCCTGGTGGAGTTACCCAATACTTCATTCCTAAAGACTTTGGGCCATTTGAATTTCTGCATGAATTGAAGTGATACGATTTTCCATTGACTTTAATCACAGGATACGGTCATACTAAGAGATGCCCTAAGGGATGTCCTGCAAGTGGAAGTCTGTGTTGCTGAGCCAATGCATAATCTTTGTCCTACACACCATGGTCATTTTTATTTTTTTATTTTTTCATGAGCCCTTTGAACAATGACAGGAGTGACTAGGGAAAGAAGTTTACTGGATAAACAGAGTAGGTCACCCTATCTATTTGATTATTAAAATCTTCCTCAGATGAAGTCACTTTTTGGTTAACATTTGCAAGGTACCCAAACATCTTCATATACTTTGCCCATTCAGAGACATCCATCCACCTCCTTGTCAATAATTTTTATTTATGTTCCTTTCAAATCTTTGACCATCCTGCAAACCATTGGCCATAGTCTTTGAATTAATATAGACTTGTAACTTTGTACATTTTTAGCCAAAATTTATGGGTCTAAGAATCAAGAGGTAGAAAGAAATAGGTTGTGATACCACTTACAAGTATTGACAAAAAAGCATTTGCCAGATGAATACCTGACCTGAATGCTATGGGATATGCTAATTTCCTCAATCAACAAAACCATATCTGGAACAGCAACTGTTTTTGGAGTCATTATCTGATTAAGTTTATAATAATCAACCGTCATTCCCCTAAATCCATCTGTTTCCTGAATAAGCCAAATAGATGAGTTCAAGGAGCTTGTGGTGGAAATTATTAATACCACCTTGCATCTTTCAAGTCCTTGAATGTGGCATTAATCTCTGCAATCCTCCCAGAAATAAGGTATTGATTTTCATTTACTATCTAGATAAAGGCAGATTTAGTGTCTTCCCGTTGCCCTTTCCTAGCACAACAGCCTTCACTCCACAGGCTAAGGAACCAACATGAGGATTTTGTCAGTTGTAGAATATGTCTATTATGATTATGCATCCTGGAACTGGGGAAATAACTACAGATGTGCTCAGAGACTGAAATTCAAAATCTGCAGGGCCAGCCCTGTAGAAGGACAGGTTGAAAACTCTTAGACCAGAGCTGATGCTGCTGTCTATAGGTGGAATTTCTTCTTTGGTAGGCAAACCTCAGTTCTCTCTTAAATCTTTTCAAATTATTGGATCAGGCTCACTAAGATTATCAAGGATAATCTCCTTTACTTAAAAGTCATAATACCAAAACAGATCATGTCCAGGCAAAATCAAATCTCAAGAATTGCCTTCATATGGATCAAATGATCAAACAAGAAATTAATAATATAAACATAACAGGAAATTCTCCAAATACATTGAGACTAAACAGCATACTTCTAAATTATCCATGGATCAAATACATCTTGAGGGAAATGAAAAAATGTGTTGAATTTCATTACAATGTAAGTATAACATTAAAATTTGAGGGATATGGCTAAAGCAGTGCTGAGAGGGAAATTTATAGCACTAAATGTATAAATTAAGAAATTTAAAAAGTCTCATTCACTAACCTGAGCTTCTAGCTGAAGAAATTCTAAAAGAAGAAAAACCAAACCTAAAACAAACAGAAAAAAATAAAGATAAGAGCAGAAATAAATGAAGTTTAAAATAGAAAAACAGTAGAGAAAATCAAAACAAAGAATATGTTTTTTAAAATGATCAATAAAATTGACAAAACTACAGGAAGACTGACAAAGCACAAAATGAGAAAAGAAACAAATTGCCAATATCAGTAATAATATAGAGACTATCAATATAAACCCCACAGACATATCAAAAGAACAAGAAAGGAATACTAAAAACATCTCTACACATAATTTGACAACTTGGGTGAAATGAACCAATTCCTCAAAAAACAAAAGCTACCACAGTATGCAATATAAAACAGATGATTTGAATAGTCTTATAACTATTAAGAGAAATAAATTCATAATTTAAAAACTCCTCCAAAGTGTGTTATTTTTAGCCCCACATGGTTTCACTGCAAAAATCTAACAAATTTTAAAAGAATTAACATTAATTCTACACAATGTTTTTGAAAAAATAAAAGAGGAAGATACATGTCTCAATCCATTTTATGAAACTAGTATTATGCTTACATCAAAATCTGACAAAACAGTACAGAAAAAAACTACAGACTAACATCCTTCATGAATATAGAAAAAAAATTTAAAGAAAATGTTGCAAGTAGAATTCAGTAATTTATAAAAAGAATTATATACCATGACCAAGTGGGGTTTATTCTTGGGATGCAAGCTGGTGCAATATTTGAAAATCTATTGATGTAACCCACCATGTCAACACACTAAAGGAAATAATGACATGATAATATTAATGCAGAAAAGGCATTTGACAAAATTTAGTACTCATTCATGATAACACTCTCAGAAATATAGGAAGACATGGTCCTTCTTCAACCTGATAAAGAACATCTACAAAAAGTCTACAGGCAACGTTATACTTAATGACAAAAGACTGAATGCTTTCCCCCAAATATCAGAAACAAGGCAAGTATATCTGCTCTCACCACTTTTGTTCAGTGCAATAAAGATGGTTGTTCTAGTAAGTACAATAAAGCAAGGAAAAGAAATAAAATGCATACAGCTTAGAAAGGAAGAAATAAAACTGCCTATGCACACGATTGTTTACATGGAAAATCTCAAATACTCGATCACATAAATAGATACTTCTAGAACTACATTCAGCAAGGTTGAAAAATACAAGATAGAAAACACAAAAAGCAATTGTATTTCTACATATTAGCAATGAATACATAAACACCAAAATGTAAAAATATAGCTGGTCTCTGAACAACATGGGTTTGATCCATATGGGTACATTTACACTCAGATTTTCTTCCACCTCTGCCACTGTTGAGACATCAAGACCAAGTCCTCCTCTTCCTCCTCCTCTGCCTACTCAACATGAAGACATCAAGGATAAAGACCTTTGTGATGATCCCCTTACACTTAATGAATAGTAATTATATGTTCTCTTTCTTATAGTTTCTTAATAACAGTTCCTTCTCTCTATCTTACTTTATTGTAAGACTGCAGTATATAACACATATAACATAGAAAATATGTGTTAATCAACTGTTTATGTTATCAGTAAGGCTACTGGGCAACATTAGTTACATTTTGGGGAGTCCAAATTATTACATGCATTTTCAACTGCATGGAGGGTTTGGCACCATTGGCCCTGCATTGTTCAAAGGTCAAATGTAAATACTATTTACAGATTCAAAATTTACACTTGTAAGAATATAAATTATTTTGTCATAGATCTATCAAAATATGTACAAGATTTTGATGCTGAAAACTATATAACACTGATGACAAAAATCAAAGATCAAAATGAATGGCAAGACTTATCATGTTCACTTATTTGGCAATTCAGTATGGTACAGATATCAATTATTCCCAAATTGATATGCAGGTTTTATGAAATTTTCACAAAAATCCCAAAAAGATTTTGTGTAGCTATAGATAAAGGCCATTTAACAATTTTATGGTATGGCAAAGGGACTAGAAAAGCTAAAACAATTTTGAAAAAGGAGAATAAAGTGGAAAAAATTAGTCTGCCTGATACCAAGACATTATATAGCTACCGTATCAAGACTATGATGAAAAGATAAACATAGATCATAGCACAATAGAGAGCCCAGAACTAGACTCACAAAAATAAGCCCAACATATTGTGATTTTGACAAATGCACAAAAGAAATCCAATGGAAGAAAGGTAGCCATTTCAACAACTGGTGCCAGAGTAACTGTACATCCATAGGCCAAAAAATGAGCCTCAACCCAAGACTTATGTTTTATACAAAAATTAACTCAAAATAAATCATAGACTTAAATGTAAAATGTAAAACTACAAAAGTATTTTAAAAATAGGAGAAATCTTTGGGCTAGGTGAAGAGGTTTTACCCACCATACCCAAAGCACAATGAATATATCTTATCTAAAGAAAAAATTAATAAGTTGGACATCATAAAAATGAAAAATGTTTTCTCTGGGAAAAATTCTGTTATAGAGACAGAAAGATAATCTGCAGAATGGAAAAATATTTGCAAACCACATATCTGATAAAGAACTAGTATCTAGAATATATAAAAAACTGTCAAAACTCAACTGTACAAAACAAAACCAAAAAAATCCAATTTAATTTGGAAATGGGCAATAAATATGAAGAAGCATTTCACTGAAGAGTATATCAATATACCAAATAAGCACATGGAAAGATATTTAATACTATTATACATTAGGGAAATGTAGATTAAAACCACAGTGAAACATCCCTACAAACTTATCAGAATGGCTAAAATAAAAAATAGTGACAATATCAAATACTGTTAAGGAGTATGTGTTGAAACTGGATCATTCATGCATTGGTGGTGAAAAAGTAAAATTACAGAGACATTCTGGAAAATTATTTGGCAGTTTCTTATCAAATTAAAGTTGCAACTACCATACACCCCAGTAATTACACTTTTGGACATTTATACCAGAGAAATGAAAACATGTCCACTCCACACCTGTACCTGTACGTGTATAGCAGTTTTATTCATAATAGCCCCAAACTAGAAACAGCCCAGATTGTTTAACAGATGAATGAAAGAAAAAAAGGTGTAGTACATTCATACGAGGGAGTACCAGTGAGAAATAAAAAGAAATGAAGTATAGATAATTACAATAATCTGGATGAATCTTCAGAGAGTTATGCTAATTGAAAAAATCAATCCCAAAAGATTACTCACTGTATGATTGCACTTATATAACACTTTTGAAATGACAAAATTATACAAATAGAGAGCAGATTAGTGTTTTTCAGGTTAAGGAGAGAGCGAAAGCAGTAGGGGGTGGGTGTGGCTATAAAAGGGAATCCTTAGAAATCTTTGGGATGATGGAATGTTCTCTGTCTTCATTGTATCAATGCCAGTATCTTGGTTGTGACATCGTAATATAGTTTTGTAAGATCTTACCATTGAGGGAAACTGATTAAAGGGTACACGGTATCTCTCTGTATTATTTTTCACAGCTATATTTGAGTCTATAGTTATGTCAAAACAAAATGTTTAATTAAAAATGTGAAAAACATTAAAAACTCATTTTGTACTTAGAGGAGGAGCAATACATCTTGGAATGTATTCAGGAAATCACTAGGTGTGCCATTTACTACTGACTCAGTGTATAAGCATCCCATTACTCTAAAGACATTAGACACAGATAATTAGCGAAATCAATCATAATTAATTCCTTCAGTGTTCATACACTTATGGTATATATTTTCTGAGGAGTTTCAGTCTAATTTGACATTAATGGAGATGGAAAATAGTAAAATGATTTTGAATTTATAGAACAATGTACACCATCCCACATAATAATGATTTTTTTTCTTTTTCTTTTGTTGTTATCCAGAGGTGCTTGCAGCTTTACAAAGCAAGACTGGGAAGCTCCAATAGTTCATCACGATCAGTTCATCATCATGATGGATTTTATATAAATTGAATAGGCATATAAAATAATAATATTTTACTATCTTGTTTTTTTCTTAAGTCTAGGCTGTGGCTAGATTATTTTTCATGAGATTTTATAGAAGATAGTAATGATACTGATATGCTTAATTTTAAATGAAAGTATTGCTTGCACAGAGATGAAATGAGTAGCTCTGAAGTGCACAGTGGAATAGTTTTGACAGATGTAAACTCCCATACAAGGGCCTTGTAGCACACTTAGATCACTCCGGAAATCCTCCTCATGCTTTCCCTGTAAAACATAATCATCTTTCTCTTATTACTTTTACTATATCACTATTTCCTTTGCATAGTGTCTGCTCAAGTTTCTAAAATGTATTTTTAATTACATTTGTTGTGTTTTAGAACTTTATTGAGTTGTAGAAGTTCTATATATATTGTGGATATAAGCTATTTGTCAGATATAAGTACTATAGTCAAAGATAAGCAGTTTTGTCTGTATATAAATAAAACTATACAGTATGTACTCTTTTATGTCTGGCTTCTTTTGATCAGCATAATGCTTTTGAGATTCATTCATTAGTGATTCATTTTATAGCTTAATAGTATTTCATTGTATTAATAAAAATATACCAGTTTCTTTACCTGTCATGATGATGAACACTTGGGTGGTTTCTATTTTGGAGCTATTATAAATAAAATTCCCATCAATATTCTTGTACAAATTCTTTTGTAGATGTATGATATCATTTTTTTACTGAGTAAATATCTAATGTATTCAAATATCTTCTACACATCCAAGAAGTTCAACAAACTCCAAGTAGGGTAAAGTTAAAGAGACTCAGACCTTAGATACATCATACAAACAATGTTAAAAGACAAAGAGAAAATTTTGAAAGCAGCAAGAGAAATGGCTCATCACATACAATGAAGCCCCTGAAAGGTTAACAAATGACTCCTCATCAGGAATAACACAGGTCAGAGGTAGTGGAATGACATATTCAAAGTGCAGAAAGAAAAACAAAGGTCAATCAAAAATGTTATATCTAGCAAACTATTTTCAAAAATAACGTTCAAAAAAGACACCCACAGATAAACAAAAACTGACAGAGTTAATTTTAATAATAGTAGACCTGACTTACTAAAGGGAGTTCTTCAGACTGAAAGCCAATGAAACTAAAGAGTAATTTGAAGATACGTTTATTTAAACAAAAGAGCACCAGTAAATATATGTAGAAATTTGATAAAGACAGGATAATTACATATTTCTTCTCTTTTATTTGTATAACTGATATGAAAAGCAATTTCAAAAATCATATGCATATAATTGTATTTTTGGTCCTGTAGCATATAGAAATATAATATATTTGATAATAATAGTACAAAAGAATTGAATGGGAATAAACTTGTATTGAAGAAAGAAAATGAATAGATGGTAAGTCCAATTCATGACAAGAAAGGGAGAGAACTTGAAAAGGAAAATGAGAAGCCCATATGACAAACCTTAATATATGCTTCCACTCCTTTCTTTTCTCAACTTCTTTCAAAGATATAAATTATGAAAAATAATGATTAGAACAATATATTATTATATTAATTACATATTTATAAATAATTTCTACAAAAATAATAGCAAAAAGGGGGGAAAGGGAATAGAGATATATAGGAATGACATTTCTGTATCTCACTGGAAATTAGAATAAGTTTGGAGTAAACGCTGATGTAAGGTGTATGTCTCAAATGCTAGAACAACCACTAATAAAATGACTCAAAAAAATTGACAAAAGCATTATGTGAATTAAAATGATACATTAAAAAGTATCCATTTATTATAAAAATAAGGTAAAAAGGAGAGATAAAAAAACAAGAATTCTAAAAATGAAGCATATAGATATAGAAAAGCAAAATAATAGACTTAAACCATATTAATAATGACATTCACTGTGAATGATTTAAATGATCAAATCAAAAATCAGAGATTGTCAAATTGTATTTAAAAATATTCAAATATGTGTTGTCTTCAGGAATAACACATTCAATTTAAACATACAGATAGGTTTAAATTATAAGATGCAGAAATATATATCATGCAAACAGTAACCATAAAAAAGCTGGAATGTCTGCACTAATATTGGACAAAATGGACTTGAGATGATAAAGAAGAAAACAGAAAATATCACTAGAGATACAGAAAAAGTCTATATCAGAAAGATATAAAAATTATAAACATATGTTCACCTGACAACAGAACTCTAAAATATACAAAGCAAAAACTCAGACTGAAGGAAAAACAGAAAACTCAACAATAATAGTTGGAGACTTAATGCTCTTCTATTAATAATGGAAGGAGTAACTAGGAAAAGAGACTCATGTGGACATGGAAGACTTTAACAACATTATAAATGAACTAGAAATAACACATGTCTCTAAAAGATTCATCCCAATAGCAGAATTCACACCTCACGTACATGGAACATTCACTAAGATAGACCAGAGCTAGGTCATAAAATTAATCTCAAAAAGATATGGAAGGACTAATACCATAGTAAAAATGGTTTTAACCACAATGGAATATTATTTAATATTAGAAATCATTAACAGAGGAAGTTTGAGAAATTTACAAATATGTGGAAATTAAAGTACAGTTCTCCAAATACTAATGGGTCAAAGGAAAGTACTTAGATACTATTCAAAGATGAAGAAAAGAGGAACAAAGCATGCCAAAATTTACAGGGTGTATCTGAATCAGTGTTTATAGGAAAATGTACATCTGTAAACACCTTTATTTAAAGAGAACGATTCCAAGAGTGTTAGGCAAAACATGGAACCTTCCCAATGATGTCTAATCCCTGGAACCTGTATGTTAACTCTTATGTGACAAAAGGGAAGTAAGTGTGCAGGTGGAATTGGGTTTACCAATACGTGGACCTTAAAACAGGGAGATTATTCCAGATTATTCAAATAGATCCAATGTAATCCCACAGATCTTTAAATGTGGAAGAGAGAATCAGAAGAGACCCAGAGAATCAGAGACAGACTTGAAGATGCTGCATTCCTGCTTTTGAAGCAATGCAGGAAGCCAATGAAACTGGAAAAGGCAATGTATTCTTCCCTAGAGCCTCCTCAACTAAGTATCATTGTCAAACTCACAGAAGAGGGTTTAGTGCAAAACACCATTTTAATAACAAAGGAAAATTATAATTATAACTTTTATCATTAAAATAAGTTTTGATTATGTTTCCCAATAGTTAACATTTCCATGAATATGTGAGCTCCCACAATTTATAAATTCACTGTTTATATTGATGGGTTTAGAACTCTGATGACCAAATAGGGCAAGTAGGTGATCTGTCAATGAATCAGTAAATGGAATAAAAAAGCTAATACAGCAACTGAAACCCATTAGGAATATTGTAAGAATTAGATTTCTTGAGGATTACAACCTCACTTGATTTGTAGATATAAGAAGCAAGAAACATCGTAAGGAAATTCTAACATAGCTGCTTACTAATTGTGTGACGTTGTGAAATGTTTTACACTTTGGGGTTCAATTTCTTAATCAATAAAATAGTAATAATATAATCTTTATTTTTAAATAAAATTCTTATAAAGGTAAATGGAAATCTTTATGAAAATAATTTATAATCTCTAAAGTTTTCATCCTATATTATATTCATAAAATTACTAAAAGTAACAATAAGATTATATTTAAAATCTATTGAATACACTCTATTCATGTAATTTAGTTTTTAATATTATGCGGAATTGAAGATATTATCAATAACAGGTGGAATCAAGACATGAACTCTTGGAGTGAGAGCTAAAAAATTTATTCAAGAACTATTAAAAACTACTTGTCACTTTTTAGTTATGTATATAAGACTATAAATAGACAACATTTGGTATTATGGCTGATAAAGAGCTGAATGTGCTGCCCTACTGTATGCCCTGAGTGGAAGGACACAACAAGGGCTAGTGATGGTCCCAGGACCTCCTTACGTCCTGTACAGTGCCTTGTTGGGGCAGAACAGGCAGGTGAAGAGGGAGATTTGGGATTGGGTCTAGTAGATGTTCCTCCTACCAGGACACAGACCAGCTGTAATGCCAATGGATCAAGTGCATCAGCTAAGATAGGATATTTCTTTACACTACATCCTAGATGCCCTAAATTTCCTCACCCAAATGTCTGAAGTATGATCACCCTGCATGTGTAGGTGCATGTTCAAAACCCAATTCAAACCTTATCAGTAGGTTAACATTAATCTCCAAAAATCATATAGCTTTCTGGCGTATATCCATTGTCATGACTGTAGGATACAAAAGAGAGCAAAGTAACCACAATCTTGCATCATCACAGTAAATCTAATGCATCTCTTGGAACCATAGCTCCCCCCAGTTACTAGCTATTTTCTCCAAAGATATAAGCAAGAGAATTAAAAGAAAGACTGAGCAGGATCATAGGGCAGTAACAGATGGTTACAACTTTGAGTGAAATGCCACTCCGGATAGAACAGGAATGTGCAGCTGGATTGCAAAGGGCTTGAGCCATGTGACTCCTCTTTCCACGTAAGATTTCAGAATGAATGCAAGATCCGGGTGCCTCCTTTATTATCATGGGCTGGAGTCGCAAGTTTGGCAAGATAATTTTCTCTCTCACATTTTCTTTACTTAAAATATTTCCCTCTCACTTTTGGCCCCGCTGGTAGCTTGCCACAAAAAGAGATGCAGAGAATAAAAGAGAGACTGAGAGAGAGAGAGAGAGAGAGAGAGAGAGAGAGAGGAGAGAGAGAGAGACTAAGAGGAAAAGCAATATGCTAAACAGCAAAGAAAGAATAGAGAAAAAAGAGAGAAGTAGAAATGATTAGAGAATGATTTTTTTGTGTGTGGAAGTATTGGTTTTTCCTGACACAAAGGAGAGTGCTTTGTCATTGTTCTCTTTATAACATTGATGGTTTCTTGTTGAGTGTGTATTGGGCTTTAGTTAAATATGACAGAAGCAGAGATTTATAGATAGTTGCCTCAGAGGCTGTTTGAAAGACCCCGTAATGTCTCAGGGCACAGATGTGTTTTCAGTGTTCACTTCTGGTAAATAACCAACAATTTCATACACTCCACCCATTTGCCCTGATTAAACAGCTCTCCTTGAAAAATGAAGTAGACTTTTGATGAAGTTCAAAGCAAAAGCAGGAGAGGAGGTAGGAAGTGCATTTCCTTTTTGTTGTTTTTGTTTTGTTTTCTGGGTATTTTGGGGGGGGGTTGTGTTTCATTTCAGCTGAAGTATTCTCAGAAAGAACTGTGGTACTCATCCTATCCTTGTGTTTTGTATTATATAAAAAAGGCAATATTCTGGATGATGAGTTGTGTCTAAATACCATTACTCTGCTTCTTACATTCTGAGAGCTCTAGAGAAATTCTGTGTGTATGTGTGTGTGTGTGTGTGTGTGTGTGTGTGTGTGTGTGTGTGTATATATATACACACAGGATTTAAATAAATATAGTGTAAATAAATGCTGGTGCCTCTCCCTCCCTCCCTTATCTCTTGTTCTCTCACTCTCATGTGTGGTAGGTACAATCAGTTATAGTTTATTTAACTCAAAACACATCAAAAGCTTTTATCATGTTATTATAAATCTCCTTTAATGACTATACCATAATTTACTTAACCTTCTGATTTCAGATTGCCTGTGTTTTCAATGTCTCACAATTTTGTACAGCACAGAAGTGAGCCTTTTGCCCACACCACTTTTTTCCTCATTTAGTATTATTCCTTGAGTCAAGATGTGGATAAGTGAAGCAACTTGGTGTAAACATTTTAAGCACATTTTTTTCCTATTGGCTTTTCAAAAATACAGTACCAATAGTCCTACAAAAAAAAGTCCCTTTGTCATATTCTCACCAGCAGGGAAGATTTTCAGATTTTAAAAATATTTTGGCAACTATTTTTAATGTTTAGAATTAATGAGTAAGTCTGAACCAACACATTTTATTAACTATTTACCAAATAGTTCACCCCCTAGGTCTTAATGAAATCTTCATGTTTCTTTTTAATTACAAATGTCATATAGTAGAGGTACTGTTACAATGCACTCAAATATTTATTTGCCACATTCCGTTTGCCTTTAGGTTTTCATTATTTTTCAAAGGCTTTGTTCATTTGCATCTGTATTAAGATCAAGCAGAAGGATAAGGCTTAGCAGCACATTTTGAAATTGTAGTAAGAGTCCTTGCCTTCAACAAAGGGGAGGTAAAAAGAGTTAAACAAATAAATGGTAAAGGCAGACAAATGAGTGTTCTCTCTGTTCAGATAAAGAGGTAAAACTCAGCAAAACAGCACCTTCAAACCCAAGCTGCAAGCTTCAGATCCTGCAATATGCCTTTGGGTTGCAGGATCAAGTTTATCAACTTGTGGAGAGCTGATGAAAGCTAAAGTTTCTAGGCTGCTCTATAATTATACTATTTTCTCTTGGAGTCCTTGGTGGGAAAGGACACAAAAGTTGTGTTTTGCCCATGTGGCACTCACTGATTCGGAGGGAGGGAAGAGGGAGTAAGGGAGCCTCTCCAGAGAGGGCAAACCACATTGCTGCCTCCAGAAGTGAGTTTCTTCCCTTTACCTGAGTGTATCATGGGTCATCTCATTAGGAGCTCAGCTGGCAGGGAAAGGTGGGTAGGTGGCAGGGCATGCTAACTGGAGGCACCTTTCCAAATTGTGGTCATTCAGATTCCAGCACCTTTACCTGGTCTGGGAGCCTGTCTGTAGCAGAAACAATGACTAGTGTTCAAAAGAACAGTCTCCCAATAACATCAGAGTATTTCTTGTAGGGGGAGTCTGGATATGGCAAATTCTCTCAGTTTATGCTTGTCTGTTAAAGACTCAATTTCTCCATCAATTGTGAAACTTAGTTTTGCAGGATACAAAATTCTAGGCTGGCATTTGTTCTGTTGTCTCTTTGTTCATTAGCAGTATTCAGAGACATAAGGATAATCAAAATGTTTTCAAAAAGTAATCCTTTTTGGACGTTCCCTCTTCCTAACACCCACTATTCTTCTCTTAATATCAGATGTAATTATTTAGTAGAAAAATAATCTGAAATTCATGAAAACTCTTTGGGAGCATCTCATAAAACTGAACTTTCAGCACGTGCACCTTAAAAGAAATGTTTAATATATGCCAAATTTGCATTAATACCACCAATGCCCACCAAAGCCACTTCACCTTCTCAGTAGATCTTATACCTTATACTTCCTGGGTCTCTATATTTGTAGGTCCAAACCACTGAAGTATACATCTATGACAAAGATGTTCTGACTTACTCAAACAGGTAAGGCACTGAAACAGCAGTTTCTGTAGATAAATATTCAATGCATTCTGATCTTTCAGCTTTCTGAGTGCTTTCTGATAGCAGGATTTTGTTGCTGGGTTTACATCAGGCCCTATTTATTTTCTATTCTGTAACAATATGCTAAATAGACCAAATTCTCGGTCAAGAGTTTGAAAAAGAAATTCCATATTAGTCATAAGAAAAAAAAGACTTTTGAGTGTTGATTATTTGGATACATAATTTACCACACTGCTGATTTTCTTACAAATCTATTAATTCCTAAATAATATAAGTTAGCCCAGTAGGTAAGAGCAAGGGCTTTGGAATATGGCAGGTGTTGATCCAAATTGTGGCCCTCATTGGGGACCAGTTTTGTGACCTTCAATAAGGTTTTTGGCCTCTCCAAACCTTCATCTCTCCTATGTAAATGAGGAATAGTAAGGTCTACTTTACAGGGTTACATTGAGGATTAATGAATATATTATCTTTAAATATTTAATGAAAATGCCAGATTCAACAATCTTTTGCCCTTTTTCTGTAATGATTTTAAGTATATTAAATAGAGGCACACCTCAGTTTTAAGTAGAATTGGGCCAGTTGTGGATTTCTGGTTATCCCTGAACCTATGTGCTTTAGAAGATCCAAGGTCTTCCACAGATAGCAGAAAGTATAAAAGAAGTCAGAGAATGAATATTTTAGCCCTGAAAAGAAGTGGACATTTCTTCACCTCAAATGCTGGTCTCCTCAGGACTTCTCTCTGACTTCTCATTCACTCTCACCTCCTGGATCCGAACCTTTGATTTATTTTTGGTCTCAAGTCCACTGGAACCCTAATCCCAACCAACTGGCCCCACCTCCCAGATGCAGCCTGGCACACTATGCCCTTCTGCTGCTTGGGCATGACCTAAATTCTGAACAGAAGTCAATTGACATTACCTCAATTTTGACTTTGACTTTCTTCTTAGGCAATGGCCTTCTTCCTGAGCCTAGTGTTCCACAAGAAGGTAAGTAGGTGGATAAATGACCAGATTTTTGTTTTCA
Organism: Lemur catta; assembly: GCF_020740605.2. Lineage (NCBI taxonomy): Eukaryota > Metazoa > Chordata > Mammalia > Primates > Lemuridae > Lemur > Lemur catta. The sequence continues at coordinate 13,555,849 of NC_059136.1, forward strand.
AGGTTTAAGAAAGAATATACATGATTTGCTCAATAGATAAATTGCATTGAAACTATTGATTTAACAGAAGCCTTTTTTTTCATTTCTTCTTTTTTTTTATTTCAGCATATTATGGGGGTACAAAAGTTTAGGTTACGTATATAGGCCTTGTCCCCCTCCCCCCCAAATCAGAGCTTCAAGCGTATCCACCCTCTAGACAGTGTACATCACACTCATTATGTATGTATACACCCATCCCCTCCCCCACCCACATCTGCCCAACACCTGATCAATGTTATTCCTAAATGTGTTCTTAGGTGATGATCAGTGAAACCAATTTGATGGTGAGTACATGTGGTGCTCATTTTTCCATTCTTGGGATACTTCACTTAGCAGAATGGATTCCAGCTCTATCCAGGAAAATACAAGAGGTGGGATAATAGTATTAAATGTCTTTTCGTGTGCTTTTTTGCCACCTGTATCTGTATCTTCTTCAGTGAAATATCCTTTTGTCTTTTGCCCATTGTCTAATTTGATTGTTTAGTTTTGGATTGTTCACTTCTGTGATTTCTTTACATATTCTAAATACTAAAAATTTATTATTTTATGTTTTACTACAGTATCTTTTAATTCAAAGTGGTAGGTCATTTTTTAGTTTAACTCACTCAAAACTTTAGTATTTTTCTTAACTGTTTGATTCCATGGAGCACCATACACCAATAGCTATATTAATAGTGTTTTGAGACATAATTTTCATATTTGCAGAGCTTTTGGAATCTCGCATCCATGCCTCTCTCTCTCTCCCCCCTCCTTTCTCATTTTTCAACACTTATTAAACAAAATCCCTGTGTTGATCACAATGTACTGAATGCATGCCATGCTGAGAACTTCTCATTTAAGATGCACAACCATACTATTGAAAAGGAACTATCTCAATTATTTCTGATTTTTTAAAGAAAATAAATGGAGATTTAGAGAATGTAAAGAACTTGCTTTGAATATAAAACTAGCAAGTGTTGAAGGCAGGATACAAATTCATACAGTCTGACTTCAGAGACCCCCTACTCTGTACTGACGTGGGATGTATATCTATCTATAATAAGATAAATTATACACATCAGTGATATTTGTATATAAAGCATTACTGAACCAAAGGTGAACAGAAAAGGCTGATTATAACATATTATCACCCTAGTGGTTTCTCAGATCACTTTTTCTTCCTGTTTACTAAGGTTAATTACAGCCCTTTCTTAGGAGGTGCTACAGGAAAGTTTCTAAGACAAGCATGTCTATAATATTTCCACCTTTCCTGCATGAGCACAGTGTTAATATAATATATCCCCTGCATGCTGCAACATAAATTGGAGCTGAAGTGCCAGGAAGCATGAGAAATAGCAAAGAGTGACAATATATGGTGTTAATGCTTGCAATTATGGGCCTTTAAGATCCAGATCATTGAACTACTACATGGATGATGTATTGGGCCCGGGAGCAGTGTGACTCTGCTGGCTGGAAGGCGTTACTGCTTCCCCAGATATCTTAGTCCCTGGTATTGATGGGAACTGTCCCAGAGATACACCCCATGGGCAGTTGGGCACCACTGATCCTACAAGACAATGTCCTGATCACCATGAGGCTGGATTTCTACTCTATTCTGTTGAGTCATTCCAAGTATTATATTACAGAAATGTTCTAAAACCAAATCTTAGGAAATTCTGCAGTTATTTTAACAACAGAGCTATCTCAATGTTTGTTCTTGTTTAGAGAGGTGCCTAGCTGTGTAAAACTGGTTGTTTTGCAATTTAGTATTTGTTTTTGAAGACAGAGGATGATATCTTAAAGTTTCTCGCTTTACTTATCTTAATACCGATTTTCCAATTACAACCCTGGGTTTCCCTGAAAATTTGAAATATAATCAATTATTCAATTAATAATATTCCCATTCAATTGACAGGAAGAGTAAAATGAAAAAAATTTTAAAGGGAATCACTGACCCAAGTAACCCAACCCCAAATTACGACAAACCAGCCAAGGTAAAGGGCTGGTCTGCTAACTGGATTCAATGTACGCATTCTCCATGTTTCATGAGTACAATAGAGAGCTTGAAATTTATATTTCAGCTTCCTATAGAACTTGCATTCAGTTATGGCATGGTACCCTTTTTCAAATTCGATCCTATGTATTCCTTAGCGTTCGGCTGTTAGCGCCTCACCACTGAAGAGATACTGCATCTTTTAGATATCACTATAGACAAGAAGACATAAATGAGAGTTAATAACCATCAAATGTACCTATTTCCTTTTCCTATAAATTAGAGCATGCTTTCCTACTGAATTTTGCAAGAAGGAAAACAGACTCCCTCCTGCTGATGTGAGGAAGCAGTGTTAAATCTCCCTCAAGATTCACTTTGGCTTCTTACAGCTGTATGTTAGTACCTTTTTATATGCAATTTTACTTCATTTAGTCTTTAAGGTTGTGCCTGAGGTTAGTTTAAAAGGTTAGTTAAATGTTAATGGATGTTAATGCTGCAATTAAATTGTTAAATCAATTGAAAACTGTGGCTCCATCTCTATCTGAGTTAGTGCTGGGCTGAGCTGCATTGGCGTATAAATTAAAAGCTGTAAATCTAGTGAAGTCTAATTAGAGACCAAATTTCTCATTTATCTTATTTTCACAGGACTGTAAGCACTGATAGATAATCAACGAAGGGCTAAAACTTTTTAACATTAAAAAACTATTTTATCTATTTCAGGATTCAGGTGACTGATTATAATTCAGATCCAATTACTGTAAAAGGTCATATGTGAAATGAAGTTCTTTCAGACACTCTAAGTTTTATTTTATAAGTTTGCATACAGACCACTACCATCCTCATCCCCAAAAGCAAATATAAATACATTATTCAAAACCTACTTTAATGGTGACTTAGAGTAACCTTGGCGTTAAACAGTGTGTTTAATAGACTACTGCATTAACCAAAAGGAGTGAGGATGGATTTGGACACTTTGTGGGAGATTCTTCAGGAAGCAAAATTAAGCCTTCATGGGTGTCTAAGATGACAATTGTTCACTGTTGTTTCAAATTGGCTGTTGCCATATTGCTTTACCAAACGTCTGAGATCACATGCATATGAAATGCTCAAATGAAAGGATTTGTCAAACTTAATACTCCTCAGTTCAATCTTGTAGAACTACTCATTTGAAATTATTCTCTGTGTGGCTCAATCTTGGTTCCTCTATATGTGATCATACTACTTTTTTAAAAATTCCTTTTTCCTGTTCTCCAAATTATGACACACAATCATGCAATTCAACCACAGATTTTGATGTACAAATACTGACATGAATTAATGCTGACATTAATTTGCACCTAACCAGCAAAATAAAAAAAAATGCCTTTCTAAAAGGTAGGGACACTCATAGGTTCTGGTTTGCAAAGCCATTATTTTGGTGTTATTATTTTAAAGATCTTATGAAAAGTGATGTTTTCCTTGACTGTTAATTTCTTTAATAAAATCCTGCCCAGAAAAATACAACTATAGGAGAACAAATTATAAATGGGTATTCAACAAGAAGGCCTAATTCCTCTAATGAAGACATAACCCATGCCCTTCTTGGTATTCTGAGTCAAGTTTCGGCATTGATTAAACCACAGTAGAACATCACAAAGTGAATCACTGAGCAGATTGAATGTTCTGAACTTTTTGCTTTCTTAATTTTGTCATGAATTCAGATCTCCTAAAACTCTTGATCACAAGCTCTGTAAGGAAAATGCCACGTTAGGTTGCCTGTCCCCCGAAGCAAATGAAAAAGATGTTCTATTTTTTTTTCACTCTTAAAGGAGCACTCATTTCCTGACAGTGTGTTTGTTTCTTTTTCACAAGCATTCCAAGCTTGAGAACTAACTCATTGTAGCCAGCTGAACAAAAATCAGTCTGTATTCATGAATTGCTATGACCCTCAAGTGGAGTGGGATGCAAGATCTTAACCAGGGACGTTGCACTTACATTGCAATGGTGCAGATGGTTTTCCACTTTAATACTTGGCAGGGAACATGAAGCCCATCCCTCTCTTTCTCTCTTTCTTTAGCTAGGTAGCAAAAACAATAGCAAAAAACACCATTTGGCTTTATTTTCAGTTATCACTCTGCTTATAGAAAGACCTTGGGGGAATTCTTTGAGTAGGAAAATGAGGATGAGATCATAGAGTTCTCTGATCACCTATATTCTGGGAAAAAAATATCTTTTATATTCTAGTGTTGATAGGCAACTGTCCATTGTGACCAGACAGATACCTAAGGCTTTCTGCTTTAAAGATATCTGAGAGTGATCTGAGGCTGAAGATTAAAATTCTGCTGTTAAAAATAAATTATTTTGAATTACGAATTTTTTCCCCAACACAAATGGAAACATGTTTTAAATTCAACAAGCTACTCTCAGTTGCTGATGTGTCAATACAAAGCTGCCTCAGATCTTGTTCAAGGGCTGGTGGAGGGCACAGCTGAGGATGGTCTTACTGGAGGCTGGACAGGTGGGGCTTGAGCAAGGATCACTCCTCCATTGAAGGGCGCAGGACAGGGCAGTGCCTCACAGCCTCAGCTCTGGAGGCAACAAGCAACTCAGCTCTATCCTGTCTCCTCCACATATGCTTCTTGATGTCTAGCAAGTCTCTCAAACTTCCTTAACTGGAATTTCCTTGTCTTTTTCTTGGTTCTTAACCATCCATATTCCCATGGCTTTAAATTCTATTTGACTGTAAGAAACCAGTCAATGTTTGTGTTTTTTTAGCTCTGATCCGACTCATGATCCCCAAACTCCTGTATCCAAAGGTTGTATCCACATCTCTATTTAGACTCCTTCATTCACTTACTTATTCATTGTTGAGTGTTAACAATATGCTATGCCATCCACCGTGCCAAGCATTAGAGGTTCTAGCATGAACAACATAAAATAGTTGTCTTTTTAGCATTTATATTTTAGTGGGGGATATAAACAACAAACAAACAAATAGAAATCTAACATAATTTCAAAAAGGGATATATATATAGTAAGAAAACATTTAAGTGAGACCAGAAACAGAAAATGATTGAGCATGCTGTTTGGAGTTAATGGGTCAGGGAACAGAGATCTGAATGAAGCAGGGATCAGGCCAGTATCCAACAGGTGTCACAAACGGAGCATGTTGAAAACAGCCTTGGTGATCTCCCAGCTCCCTAACTCAACCCCCCACCCTTCCCTCCAAATTTCCTCCTCTCCCTGTTTTCTTTTCTGAGTTAATGACACCACTGTTTACATATGGGTTTAGGCCTAGAAACCTAGGAATCTATTTTGATTCTTCTTCTGCCTTACCCACTCCCCTCCTAGTCCTATCCATTGGCATCTGCACTTCATTACAATCCCTGAGAAGTAGGCTAGTATTGAGATATCATCTCATAGAGGAGTCACTGACACCCCATAGAGTTACATGACTTACCCTGTATTATACAAGCAGCCCATTGTGGACTCAAAGCTTGTTTGAAGTCAGACCTTGCACGCCCATTTTTGTTTTTATATCACTCTGTTGCTGAAGGAGAACTGAAAAGGGGATAAGAAGAACAAGGTGTTTCCTGTATAGGTATTTCTTGTTTCATTGCACTTCATTTTATTGCACTTTACATGTATTGTGTTTTTTACAAATTAAAGGTTTGTGCCAACCCTGCATCCAGCAGTCTATTGGCACCACTTTTCCAATAACATGTGCTCACTTCAAGTCCCTGTGTCAAATTTTGACAATTCCTGCAATATGTCAAATTTTTTCACTGCTATTATATTTGTTATGATGATCTATGATCAGTGATCTTTGATATTAATATTGTAATTGTTTTGGGGTGCCACAAACCGTGCTCACAGAAGATAGGAAACTTAATGAATGTTGTATGTGTTCTGTCTGTTCCCCTGATCAGCTGTTCCCCCATCTCTCTCCCTTGCTTTGGGCCTCCTTATTCCCTGAGACATAGCAATATTGAAATTAGGCCAATTAATAATCCTTCAATGGCCTGTAAGTGTTCAAGCGAAGAGTCACATTTCTCTCACATTAAATCAGAAGCTAGAAATGATTAAGCTTAGTAAAAAGGCATTTTGAAAGCTATGTTAGGTTGAAAGCTAGGTCTCTCACACTAAGCAGTTACCCATACTATGAGAGCAAAGAAAAAGTCCTTGATGGAAATTAAAAATGCTACTCTGGTGAAAACACAAATGAAGAAAAAGTGAGACACCCTTATTGCTGACATACAGAAAGTTTTAGCGGTCTAGATAGAAGATCAAACCATTAACAACATCCCATTAAGCCAAAGCCTAACCTAGAGCAAGACCATAAGTCTCTTTAATTCTATAAAGGCTGAGAGAGGTGAGGAAGCTGTAGAAGAAAAGTTTGAAGCTAGCAGAGGATGGTTCATGAGATTTAAGGAAAGAAGCCATCTCCATAACATAAAACTGCAAGGTGAAGCAGCAAGTGCTGATGTAGAAGCTTCAGCAAGTTATCCAGAAAATCTAGCTAAGTTAATTAATCTAGGATTTTCATAGCTCAGAGGACAAGTCAATGCCTGCCTTCAAAGCTTCAAATTACAGGCTGATACTTATCCTAGGGCCCTTAAGAATTGTACTAAATCTACTCAGCATGTGCTCTATAAGTGGAACAAGTTTGAATGCAGCACATCTGATTACAGCATGGTTTACTGAGTATTTTAGCCCACTGTTGAGACCTACTGCTCAGAAATAAAAGATTACTTTCAAAATATCACTGCTCATTGACAAACACCTGGTCACCCAATATCTCTGATGGAGATGTAAAAGGAGATTATTGTTGTTTTCATGTCTGCTGACACAAAATTTGTTCTGCAGCTCATGGATCAAGGAATAATTTCAACTCTTAAGTCATATTATTTATTTATTTTGATTTTTTCATTCTTTCTTTTCTTTTTTTAATTTCAAAATTTTAATTAAAGGGTTACAAGTATTTTTGTATATGGTGAGAAATAGGGATGTTGTTTCACTCTTCTGCATATGGCTATCCAGTTTTCCCAGGGATCTGGAAGTCTTTGAAATCCTGTCTCTTTCTCCGGGTCTGTGGTCTTCTTGACAGTATGAATTATGGTGGGATGCCCAGTTTAATCTCTGAGATAGGAGGTGGCAGTTGTGGGTATGAGTCAGCCACACCCTGTATGTTTGAATTAGCAAATGCTATAATGAGCTGTACAATTTGTCCTCCCTGCAAAGTAGATGGTGCTTACACAAAAAATCCAGCTATAGTGGTGTTTTGGGGTTGTGTATCCAACTCTAATCAATCAGGAGAAGCAGTTGGATGGCCCAGGTCGTGGGTGGGGCCCTGGAGTTCCCAGGGGATTTCTTACACTCTTTTCATTTTCCTCCTGTTTTCTTTTTTTATTATTGCTGTCACTTGTTCCACCTTCTCCTACCCTTCTAAAAATCACAGCATTTTCTCAAGACATGCCTTTGGCCTCACATTCCCTGAGCAAACCCATCTACACTATTGCAATTTGCCATCATCTTTGTATGAATTATGCTTCTCAAAACTGCATTCAGGAGTGGGGAATAGAGGCTGACCTAAGTGACTTTATAAATAAGAGCAGTCTGTTATGCTAAAGTAAAAAGAAACTTTACATAAGCACTGTGTTCTAGTGAGAAGGTTGTTCCTCATGGGGATACAGGCTTACAATTCTAATACCACTATAAACTGCTGGAATTGAACAATTAAGAAAATGGATAGCAGTAGTGGGAGCCAGATTTCTTACTGTTAGAGTGGGAATTTCCAGAAAAGCAAGGGAGAAGGCTAGAATGATCCATGTGATCATGAATTGGAGTTGGAAACATCTGTATTAACTCATGTTTACTTAATATAAATACAGATGGTTACATAAAAAATATTTATAGATAGGTACTTCTACATGGGTTAGTATGCATATGTATATTTCCTTGCCTTGCCATCTAGGAGGGTCTAGAAGCAAGGACATTCCACTAGTAATGACTACATCTAGTGCCCAGATATTGGTTTCTAATACCATTCTCTAATAAAAGGAACACAGGATTCTTGGAAAAATGGCCTAATACTCTGTGCAGAATTCCAAATAATTTATGTAGATACTTTACCTTGAAAGAGGGGAATCATAACTTCACTCCTTTGGTGTGGGCTTCACATAGTGACTTTCCTCCAAAGAATACAATATGTAAGGAGGTAGGGAGAGCATAATTTTACAGTGGGGAACCCTGACAAACAGTACTGTAGCCAGGTCATCAGAGTTAACATTGATACGTACCCTTGATACTATGTGATGAGAATGGCATTTTATCTCTGTGGTCTTCCTCCCAAAAGACACACAACACCAGTTTAATTATGAGAAAAATATCAGACAAATTCCAACAGAGTGATGTTCTACAAAATTCCCAAGTAGTACTCCTCAAAATTGTCAAGGTCATCAAAAACGAGGAAAGTCTGAGAACCTGTAACAGCCACGATAAACTTCAGGAGACATGACAGCTGACTGTAACTCAGTATCCTGGATGGGATTCAGGAACAGAAACAGGACGTTAAATGAAAACTGAGGAAATCTAAATAAACATGAACTTTTGTTAATAATGGCATATCAATATTGGCTCATTAATTTTAACAAATGTGCCACAGTTATGCAAGATGTTAATAATAGAAGCTGGGTGCAGGGTATATTAAAACCTTCTATAGTATCTTCACGATTTTCTGTAAATCTAAAATGATTTAAAAATAAAGCTAATTTTTAAAATTGCATTTCCAATCCCAACTCATTCCCTGTGCACAGAATCACAGTTTTAAGTGCTTGTTGGACTGTTACAATGAGATGCTCTGTGAGTGTCTCAAATCAAGTTGTTCAAAATCCAAACTCGCCTTTTTGAGTATGACATCAGCTGGGCGTCATGATTTCGTTGTCTCTGTTGCAGGTACCAAACCATTATTTTATGGGTCAGTCAGCCTGAAACATTGACAGTCATCATTCATTCCTCCCTTTCTCTCACCCATCGACACCAGCTGCCATGTGTGTATTCTATTTCTACAGTGACTTTTGGATTTATCCTCTCTTTTTGATTGTCACTGTCCACATTTTGTCCAAATATTCATAGATTTTTTGAGTTGCTTTTAATGACCTCCAAAATACTCTGTTACTTTTCCCAATATTGCTAATTAGTGTTACTAAACCATAATTCCTACCATACATTCTTCTAAAAAATGGAACGTTTTAGAAGATGTGACATATTCAGTTAAAATTTCTCAGCTTGGCATTTAAGGCCTTTTGTGGTATGCCCTCAGTATTTCTTTCTAATCTCTGTTTCCCTCTTTCTCTACACAGGTACAGCCTCACTCTTGCCACATCACACCAGGTGTCACTATCTTGTGGATGACCTTACCTACCCAGAGACTTTAAAAGTCCAGATGTGTGCCTCCCATGTTCATGCATGTGTCATGAAGTCTGGCTGCAGAGTGAAAAGCTAAGCTCTATTTCTGGAAAATTTTCTCTCTGATTCCATACTCATATTTCTCTTTCTCCTACAGTGTCATCTCCTCCTAATTCTAGCTTTCAAAATCTGACTCACCCTTCATCATCTACCTTGGAGATATAGGCAGTTTAGTAGAATGACTAAAAGCATGGGTGTTGAATTAAGGCAGATATAGTTTTAGATTCTGGAATTGAAATTTTAATACTTTATAAAATTAGACAACCTGTTTGCTCTCTAAGTATCTAATTGCTCATCTGCAAAACCGGGATTTGGTTGGAATTATATGAAACAAAGCATTCAGCATAAGTTCCTGGAACAGAGCAAGTCTTTAAAATGTACTTTAAAATTCTTTGTTCAAAGTCAGCTTTTTAGGAAATCTGGCCTGTGATCACCCCCCACCCCACCAGTTGAGACTCCATGATGTTTTGTGTGTGCCTCCTGCATGCTACTTTTCAAATTCCCCTTTGCTCATGGTTATTTGTATTCTTGTACAACATGGGGCCATAGCCGAACCTATGTCTTCATTTCCTTCTCTGTACAATGAGAATAATGATAGCGCATCCCTCAAAAGATTCTTTGAAAATTAAATGAGTTTATGTATATAGAGCATATAGAATAGTGCCTGGCTTGTAATAAATGCTAGATAAAATTTCTTAGTTATTATGACTATTATTAGTATCTCATCTGCCAAGAGAGTGGGCATTTGGACTTATTTATTTTTATATTCCCTACAGTGACTAGAAAAGAAAATACCATGAATATAGTAAGTGTCCAGTGAAGGCAAACTGGAGTCAAATATGACATAGTCTTTGTGAATGGACATAGTCCTCTTTTCTCTGAAGAGGAAAATATGGGTCAATAGAACTAAGGCCCAAGGCCATGAACATCAATGTTGGGAGCTTGTGAGGAAGAATACATGCTGGAGAAGGGGCCTTGTAGAAAGAAGAGATTCAGAAGGATGAAGTTGCTGAGAATGAGTTGCATTAAATAATGCAGTTGTTATCGGTGCCTGATGAATAAATGAACAACACTAATGTAACTTCATGCATACTCAGAGGTACATTCACCTACATGATAAGTTGCTAGAAAACATTATGCAATAAACTAATGTCAAACATTAATTAGACAAAATCCCCTAAATTGTAAATCTAAGTAAAATCTTCACACGAGGTATGACTTGATTGTATTTAAATATGTAGTTATTTTCATTTAACTTGGGTGATAAAACAACCCATATTTCAAGTATTAGTGGAGGAGATGCTGGTGTGTTTTAGGGACATTGCATAATATCCACATCCTTCCAAAAGTAAATTTAAAGTAAGACAGCTTGTCATCTATTAGTGATCATTTTTCTATTGTGTAATACAAACTCTAGTGGACAATCTAGAAATGTTCCCATGGATCTTGAATTTCCTTTTTTCTAACTTGGTCTTTACTATCTTCTCTCTGTGACATTTGAACCAGGATAAAAGCCAAAAACATAATTGCAATAAACCTTGTTAATTAGAAATATTACACACATATTTCCCTTTTGGAAACAGAATAAAAGCTGTGTTTGAGTGGGTATTTTTTTTTCCATTTTGTTTTTAATCAAACTGAAATCTGGAATTCAATATATACTTTTATACTTGTCATCTCTAGTAAGTCATTAGCATGTTCCAAATTCAGAGGAAGAACCTAAATGTTTTCAAACCATTGAAGAGGGAGAGATATTATTTGAAAAATCCAAGCCAGAATATGGAACCAGCTTCAGACTGCCCTCAAAGAGGTGACCTGAAGAACCCCATTACTTTTATGGGTTTGACCTGATCCCTCATAAAACTTTCCTCTGTGATTTCTTTAGTACAATAAGAATCCTATAGGCACCCAGAAAGGGAAATGAAACCCTTCCTTCTTGTATTTAAACTTGGCCCCAAAGCATATATGTTTATTAGCCTCATAAACCCAATGCAATCATAGCATGCATGAGTCAGGATCAGGGCAGTGACAAAGGGTGATTTATCAGCGGTGATGACATCATTGTTAATCACCTACATCATCAAGGAATCCATCTTAGCATCCCCTTTGTGGGCAGCACAGCAGCCACTCCAGGGAAGAGGCAGGCACATGGCCCCTGTTAGCAGTTCACCAAGGCCCTATCAGCGGCAAAAAAAAGCTGAAATGATTCAGTATTCCCAGAGCTGCTTTTGTGAGGAAGAATGCACCAAACAAAAAATAACAGGATGAGTGTGATGAGCACTGTCTAGGGAATGGACACGTTTGAAGCTCAGACTCGGGGGGATAGGGGGGCATGGGCAATATATATAACCTGAACTTTTGTACCCCCATAATGAGCTGAAATAAAAAAGAAAATAAAAAAAAAATTAAAAAAAAGTCAGGTCATACCTGAGAGGTGTCATGCCTTTCACCAGGCAGTTCTACCCTAGGACATTAGAGGAGCCTATGAGTTGGGTTTTGGAATTTGATCTTATCTGTAACACCTAAGTTTTCTTTCTGTATCTTTCTCTCTTTCTTTCTTTCTTTTTTTTTTTTTTTTTTTTTTGGTTTTTTCCTCCTCTACTGATTCTATAAAAACTAAGTATAGAGGGAAGAGGCGGGGTAGGTTTTAAGGAATTGCAACAGCTTAAGGTCAGATCAGTCTCCTCATTAGCCCCGCCCTCGCTGTCCCATTACCAGAATGGGGGGGAGGGGCACATGGGCACCAGGCAGGAGACACCGGCCCCTAGAAGTATCATCACTTCGTTGTAAAAGTTAGTTTGCCATCTTCGCAGCAAGGGTGCTCACCGCGGGCTCCCCGAGAGAGAGGGTTTTGAAGTGAGGTGTTAGCAATTTTCCTTTCTTCCTTCCTTCCTGGTGCCCACCTTCCCCACCCCCACCCCCACTCCCACTCCATCTCCTCGTGGCAGCCTGGGCCAAGTTTGTTGCTTGCAGCAGAAAGACTCAAACGTTTTCGTGATCCGACTGTTTTCAAACAGTCTCAGCTCCTGTGAGCCTTACCAGCTGTGACTAATAGCAAAGAGAAGGGAGGAAGAAGCTTCTCGAGGCCTGCAGGCTTCAGACAGGCGGGCTCTGGGGGAAACAAGAGAAAGCCATTAACTAACCACAGTGTTATCTTGATTCTCTTGGAGAAAGGAGCCAGGGACGCCTAATGAACTAGCCTTAACGTTTCAAACTGAATGTGCCTCTGGGAGCTCTACTAGAACAAACAGTGTGACAGATCAATGCTTGGTGCCTATATCAAGAGAAAAGGTTATTCGCTCCTCTAAGGAATTAGAGGATTAGTATATCTCTATGATATACTTTATCTCCTTTTAAAATTTAACTTTTCTTACTATAGTAAGGTAGAAGTAGCGGAAAGTGGATGGGAGAGCGTGCCTATGTGCGGAAGCATTTAAACCTGCTGGTTTTCAAGTTCGTTAATACAGGAGATCCTCCTGTAGGATATAATGGCTTTTCTTTTTACACTTTCAATTTTTGGTTGTCGTTGCTCCATGCAAGGTAGACATTTCAAATAAAATCATACAGCCTTCAATTCCTGAGCCTCAGACTGAGATGCAGGTCAAGGTGCAGGCAGGCAAAGCTGAACTTTTCAGTTGAAAATTCCCCGTGTGGCTACTAGCCGGAGATTTTCAAAAGGTGAGTAGGTTTTTTAGCCAAATCTTCCACAATGTTCATTTTCTGGGAGGTTTAACTGCATCAGTTATCATTTTGAAGAATTTCTTGATATGAAGTGATGTAAAGTATAAACTTCTTGTCAGTCGGTAATGGCTGAGATTGGAGTATGCTTTATAAGTGTCCCCTGCGAGGGTGACTGAAGGGAATGCCAATTGTACCCTTGTAGAAAACTGGTCTTGGATTCCTAAATTAAAAAAGGATAAATAAAAGGAAAAAAAAAAAAAAGAAAGGAAACAATGGTTCTAATCATTGCCCCAGTTCAGGAAGCCCTTGTTCAGGTCAGAGTCACACATGAATCCTACTTTTTTTTTTTAATTTTAATTGGCCAATAATAACTGTCATTTGAATTAGGCCAGAGAGATTTTTTTTGGAGGGGCTGCTAAGTTTCAGCAAGCAAGGTATCCTCTAATTGTGATAATTTGATAATTTGGCTTTAATAAACAAAAGTAAAAGTAAGCTCTCTCTCCTAGTCTCCTACATCCCAAGGGCTCTTTTGGAGTCACAATCTAAGCTGAGTTCTCTTTATCTATGAGAAGGACTTAGCCAGAAAAGTCCTCTCTGCCACCTGTTATCCATCAACATACCTGCCTATTGTGCAAAGCTAATTGTTGTAGAGTAGTGTAACATTCAGTTAATTTTTCTGTGGAAACTTACTACTTCAAAGTCCTAAAAAGTGTGTACTTTGACCCAGCAAGTCCCATTTCAATATTTTTTTTTTTCCTGGTAAAATGATCAAGGATGTATGTGAAACTTTACCTATAGAAATATTTATTACAACAATAATAATGTTAAAATATGCTTTTCTGAGCTAATTATGTCCCTACCCATGGGAGAGAATCACTGTCTTACAGTTTCTTTTTTGTTTTATTTAACAGAGATACCACAGATTCGGTGGTTTAGTAATATGGTTATTTCTCAGAGTTCTAGAAGATAGAAAGTCCAAGATAAGGCACCAACAAGGTAGTTTTCATTCTGAGGCTTTTTCTCTTGACTTGTAGGTGGCCACCATGTTTACTTTACTGTGTGCTCATGTGACCTCTTCTTTGTGCAAGCTGGGTGGCGGGGCAGGAAGAGAGAGAGAAAGAGAGTGTTTTCTCTGGAGCTCTCTGGTATGTCTTCTCATAGAACACTAATGCTGTCAGCTCAGGGAAATGCTTCCCCAGAGGTCCCATCTCCAAATACAGACACATGGCGGGGGGAGGTCAGGGTTTCAACATATGAATTTTGGGGGGGCAACAACATTCAGTCCTTAACATACGTTTTCTAGTTAGTGTAAATTTTTATTAATGAGGTATCCTTTAGATAATTATTTCAAAGAATTTCACTGAGTCTCAAATAAGGTAACATAATTAAGCCATAGAAACTTCACACCAATCGCCTGGAGAAAGTGTCCTTGTTGCCTTTCACACAGGAAGTCAGAAGGCCTGAGCTCTACCCTTAAATAGTCCTGTGACCAGAAACAAGGCCCATAACCTTTCTACATCTTGATTTCCACATCTTTAAAGAGAGGGGATTAAACCAGGTATCTTCTTAAATTTCTCTTAGCTCTAAATTTCTTGCATCTGTGAATACTTCTTGTAGCTCAATGTTCTCACACCCATGATACAACTGTCAGAAACTATAATGTGGTAAATAACATATTTTACAAAATTCATAGTTATAAAAATTGCATGCACAAATAATTTATTCATGTGTTCATGTTTTCTAACGAGATTCAATTTATACAATCATTCTGGATGATTGTAATATTCAATAGAATAAAATATGTACAATTTTCTTCAGTTTGACCCTTGAGGTTGGAAGCCAAGGGAATGAAATATAACTCAAATATAAAGAAGAAATTGAATCCATATTTGGAATTTCAGCAAAAACAGGAACAAGAAAGAGCATTCCAGGAATATAGTGTAATTCATTTTTATGGGTGGAATATTAGAAAACATATTTCAAAATCTGAGTCTTCTTAATACTCTTTATATTAATATTTATTGCCTAGTAATTTCCTCCATATATGCCATAAAACATGGACAGTTTTGTCTGATGAGATCCAAGTACCAATTATATAAACAAGTCGATAAGGACATAAAAGAAAAAGATGAGAAGTAGAAAAATATCAGATTTTACTTCAACAGCTCTTTAAAAACCTGAGAAGTTAAAGGTTATCGACTTAGGTTTGACTCTTGGGTTATGCTTCAGGCAGCTAGATTTATGAAAGGACAAACCACTGACGAGTATGCTGGAGGAGTTGAAACAATCAGCCTAAGAGGAAGAAGCAATGCAATAGTGGGTGAAATCAGCCCTGGAGTCAAGAGTCTAGAAAACATTCCAAGATTCTTAGAGACCAAAGTTTCCACTCAAGTGTTTAGCGTTTTGATAGGTAATTACTTTAAAACACATTCATTAAACAATCTCCATTAATATATCCCACTGGGTATAGATGACTCAACTCTATAAGGCTTTCTAGGTGTGCCTTTTCATGTAGTATTTAAAAATGTTTTATAAACCTAGTTTATGTCCTGTTTCTCACTGTATCCCATCATTGCCTGGAATGCAATTAAAGTTCTAGTCCCCGTAGTCTCCATCCTAGAGCCTGTGTAACTTTAAGCTATGCTAGACTAAATTGGATCTGAAAAGAGTAAGCATCAAAAATCAACAAAGACAAAAACAGAGCACTTCTATTGTGGGGAAATACGTTAATTTTAAGGATGAGGAAACATCTAGAAATCATGCTCTCGATATAAAGCTATGTCCAAGAGAAATTTAATCTGGACAATTATCTACAGAAATGAGGCTAGATAGATAAACAATTTGGACAGACCCAAGTAGAGGCAGAAAATTTGTAATTTAATTATATGATTATGCTATCTACACAACTTCCCTTATATACTTAATTGCTGGTTATTTTCTTGATTTTGTAGTTGACAGAATTTGCCATATATTTCACGATGACCCTGGATAGTGGAAGTTGGGAGAAAGATTGAAACTTTACAGTCATACAGGTGTGGTTTCAAATACCCGCATCTCGCAGAAGCTGTGTAGTATTGGGGAGTTATTCTGCCAGCTCGTCCAGCCTTGTTTTTTGTTTTCCAGTCCTCAAGGTAAATACCCTCTTCTTGTTGAAACCTTCAATACCACTCAACATTCTAATCTCTTTTTGTGGTATAATTCTATTTTCTTTTTATCCTTGACAGTTATTGCTAGATGATATTTTTGTTTATTTGTTTATTTTCTCTCTTTGCCCACAAAAATGTAAACACTGTGAAAGCAAGGCTCTTTTCTGCCTTGTTTACTTGACTCCAATGCCTAGAATGGTACTTGGCACCCAGGATCTCAACACATATTTGTAACAGGCCTATTGAATGAGCGAATGAATGAATGACCTTTCATGGCCTCATTTCTCACTCGGGGATGGCATCGCCTACCTCAGAACTGTCTCTAGCACACAGTATGAAAGTCTAATTTTAAATGATTTGCCTAAGAAGTGCCCACATCACATATTCATTCTTTTCCCTTCCCCCTTTCCTATGTTTATTTCCTGATTGCAATTAATGAGAGAAATAAAAGTCTTTATGC
Organism: Lemur catta; assembly: GCF_020740605.2. Taxonomy (NCBI): domain Eukaryota; kingdom Metazoa; phylum Chordata; class Mammalia; order Primates; family Lemuridae; genus Lemur; species Lemur catta. The sequence goes on from NC_059136.1 coordinate 13,572,593, forward strand.
ATTGAACTTTTGGCATCTTCCCTTTTCCTTAATGTGAACAGGCTAAATACATTTCCAGGAAACAAATATGCCTGGCTCTCCTTTAATTCCCAACAAACCTCTACCCACCTCCTCCCACAAAACAATTGTTTGGGTTCTGTGATTTTTATTTTCTCTAGTAGGTGTCTACTTCTCTTGGTGGTTCTGCTTACAAGAGAGAGATACCTCTTTAATTTGTGTTTATGTGTGTTTTCTTTGTCTTTCCTCCTTTTTTTTTTTTCCTAAGAGAAGATAATCAGGTTCTCATGTTACTACTAAGTGTTCTAGTGGATGGAAAAAGGTTGCCACATGAGGTCACTGCTGTGTGGATGAACTTGTAGACACTAACATATCAGAGAGCATCTAACGGAAATATTATAGGGGCCATCAAGGCCGTTTCAAATTTCCTGATTGCATATATTAAAACAGGATAAGCTCCAATTACTGGAGTACTTGCTTCAATATAATGGAGAAATGGAGCTGTGTGTGGATTCTGATCTCTCTAAGCAGCCAAGTGTATCCAAAAATATGAAAATAAAGTTAACTATCTATAGTTGGAAGATCAGGAGAGCTAAGGAGCCAGGCCATATCACTTGGGGCAAGAGAAACAGGTTACAAGAGTTCAGTTTAGGTTTGTAGCTTTTTACCAAATGCAGTGTAGACTTGAAATGCATAGCTTCGTATTTCTTTTTCCTGGTGATAAGTCAGATAAGACATGGTAACTTAGCCTTAATGGTTTTAAACCTTTCTCTCTGTGACCATAAAGTGACCATTTACAAATTGGAATGCGTTACTGACCTGAGATCCAGTTGCTTCTGGACCTGTCAATATAAGTAGGAGTTCCAGCGAAAACAACAACCAACTCATTCAAAAAGTTTCCCACTGTCTGTATGAAAGGAGTTGTACCCGAAGACAGCTGCTTAGAACAGCTGTCTACTTACACAGCCATCTTAGGGGAGAATGATTAATGAACTCACTTGGGCAGCAAGGAGCCCAGTTCACTGATCCATAGTTGCAGCACAGGTATTGATGTGAAACTAATGAGAAATTTGATGCTCAAATTTGAATGTTTATTCCAATTACCAACCAACAGATTCAAGTTTTTTTTTTTTAAAGGCTTAAAGCATTAACCTTTTGTAAAGAATGGGCAACATTGAGCTGCGGTTTTGTGCCATGTGATAGAACTTGCAGACTGAAGTGATTGGGATCTGCTTTGACAAATGGTACTCCTCCCATGTACACAGCTTTCTTTCAATTTCATGTTAAGCATTCAGCCAAGGAGGGAAGGAGAGAAGGAAGTCCCTGTCATGAGCCTGTCATTCTGGTAGTCACTTAGTGCTAAACACATGGATGTGATGAGGAGTCCCTCCCAAACCAAATTAACATGATCCTAGACTGAAAATGTTTCATTATAGAGTCCATAACAAGGTGCTGGGATTGTAGGTCTCCTCTATGATTAGAAGACATGTAAATTATTATGCACAGCTCTGACTTTCACCCTTTAAGAGAGATATTACCCAACTAGACTTTACCCCTGAGAAAGGACAAACATGTCAAAGACTGAAAAAAAAAAAAGAGATTTGCTTAAAAGAATAAAAATATGCAAGCTAGATATGCAAGCTAGAGGAAAGACTGTGCCTGAGTTGTAGCAAATGTATTGCATATCTACAATATGCATAGACTGAAGAGCTACTCCAGTCCCTGTTGGGCATCAGAGGCAGATATTATTAATCTAATAGGTACTTCTTTATACTATTCAAAACTGGACTGATGTTCCAGCCTGCAAAGTGGAGATCTGGACAGCACTAACAACCAAGCAATCAATGGGAGAGGTGAAATCCATTTGCCAGTCCAGGGTTGTAGGGATTAAGATCCTTGTCGTCATACTTCTATCTTCTGCACGCTCAATCCTTCAGGTCTCTGCTTACCTGTACCTAGTAGGTGAGGCCTTCCCTGATCACCTGAGACAAACTCATTGCTCCCCTCCTCACCCCGCACACCATAGCATTGCACTCTGTTTATTTTTCTGCACCTGACATCTTACATTTTCACTTATTTGCTTGCTTGTTTTCTGCTTCTATACCCGATCCAGAATGTGAATCCCACCGGTGGAATGACCTTGATTTGTTTACTGCTATATCCGCTGCAACTGGATGAGTGCCTCACTCATAGTAGGTGCCCAATAAATGGTTGAATAAAGGGCTGATTTAATCATAATATTAGAGTGGATATCCTATGGGAAAATAATTGGATCTACCCTTTGCAGCTCCTTAATACAGAAATAGCTGAAGTAAATAAAGGTTTTGAGAGTTGAGTATGGCAGAGTATAAGGAAAAAGTTCATATTAGATTCATCAAACAAGATAATGGGCTGCTTCCGGCAGTGGAGAGTTCTTTGGTAGCAAAGGTTGTGAAGTCCCTGTTCCCATCCATCAGGAGAACAACAGAGATAGAAAAATATAGATTCATGAATCCTACGGAAGGTAGACCTGACCACCTCTGAACTCCCTTCCAAATGTTATGTGACGTACCTGTTCCTTCAGAGGTTGAATGTCATGGTTAAAGATTTATATTGTTTTATTAAAGCCGTTGAGCACTGCCCACAGGCTTAAAGAAAGTTGTCATAAGATTCAAGCCTCTGTCTCTTCTTGGGATAATGCTAAGAATATTCTTATTACCCTGTGTGCCAGTCCCTACTAATGGAAGTGTAAGTGTGATTTTGATACACTGTTCTCGCCACGGAATGATTGAGGTTATCGCAGTATGTAAGCTGTATCCTCAAAGCAAGGATCCCTTCAAAGCTGAGGGAAATATTTCAGATTATTAGAATGTCATTTAGGAAATGGCAACTTTATTGCTTGAAATGGGACTATGATGTGCAGAAAGAGTTAAATGTTCTTCCAAAGGAACCTGACTTTAAGCCAGGATATGGCATTAAGCACAGAGAAAATTGGGCTGAATAATCCCTTTAGACTCTTTAAGGTGCTGAGCTGACATTTTGATATGCTGCAAGTTGGCAAGTCAACGTTTCATAGTTTATCTTCAAATTCCACATTTAAAAAGTCTTATTTCCCTCTTCCAAAAAGACTATACCTGCAACCACCTTAAGCCATATCTACACAAAATTGGATATCTTTTTTTGTTAGTTCAATAAAGGGAGAATTTAATATCCCAAATTTTGTGGAAAAATGAGCGATATTTCTGCTTAAAACTCATCTCTTAAATTTCATAATAGTCACAGAATTTTGTAAGGGCAATAAATTAGAAAATGATAGCAAGATGTAAAATGTTACAGTTAGTGCTATTGAAAATAAAAATTTAATATATGGTTGAAGTATGGATTTTAAAATCAGTTGGGGCTATTTTATGTGGTTTGATTATAGATGTCAAAATATAATTCTTTTTCTTCTTAATCAGACAGGCTACTGAGAATGCCTGGATTTCCAAATTTAAATGAAAGAGCGTTTTCAAATCTAACTAGTGTGTTGTGATAGCTAAAGGAAGATAAGTCAGTATAGGGCTGGAAAGGAGAGAATGAGTATGAAAAGTATTATAGACACATCTGATAGTCATAATAGAGATTCAGTAACATGAGATTTATGTCAACTGTAACATTAATTTTCTTGTCTTATCATGTAAATATCCTGTGTTCCACAAAGCCTTTGCCATTCCTCAGCCTAAGTTTGTTTTCCTCATGTGCTCTGTCAGCATCGATCACTTCTCTTTCACGTGGCTCAACACAGGTAGAATGACCTGTCCCACGTCACCATCTTTTCTAAGATATTAGCTCCATGAGGGCTGGGCTGTGTCCATCCCATGTAGGGGACTGAAATACAATAAATAGAAGGGCAATAAATACTTGCTTATTGTAGGCATGCTGCTTGAACCTCTTTAATAATATTCCCCCCACGAGGATTTTCCAGCCTGAACTCAATCACTCCAATATCGGAATCTACATTGTAGCCCCTGACTTGCGAGAATACAGTGAGACTCTCACTTCCTCCAACCCAGAGCCTCCCAGCAGATGCACAAATGGAATGTAACAAAAGTGCTCAGTACCATACTTAGCATCTAAGGTGTCCTCCAAGACATTCCAAGAACTGCTTGATCCTGTCAGGATGCTCTTCAGCCAGTGGCCTATGAGCGAGATTGACCGTGAGGAAGCACAACTGCCTCCATTTTGCAAACAGGAAATGTTTAGGTCTGAGGGGTACTGGCTTCAAGAACAGGAACTTGCTAGTGATGCCCACCTATTGTGTGATGTTGCTAACTCTGCTTATCAAGTAAGCTGTAAGCAGCCAAGAATGCACAATAGAGCAAAAGACCACAGCCCTGTGTATCTGTACCAGAGAGAATCCTCTGCCCAACAGCAAGAATGGCATTTTCTAGCAATTTTTATGTTCAACTTTTCATGTATCAAATAACAACGGAAAGACACCAGCTTAGAGAGAAGACCTTACCTGGAAAATTGTCTATGTATATGCAAAAGTATAAATACCACTGTATTTGTTCTGTCCCTTCAAAACAATGGGATACAATTAAAATAGAAATTCCTAACTGCGCAGTGCCACTGATATTCTCAGTGTCGTAAGTTAATTACCACTGAAAAGGTGATTTCTCTTATTTCTATTTCCTATTTTTCTTCTGCCTAATGTGTGCATGTGTGTAGTGTTCCCAGATTTGAAAGGCTTCCTTTGCCTTTGTAGCGTACACACATACACACATACACACACACCCTTGAAATAAAGTGCCTGATCCCTGCTTTGGTTTTCGCCCCTCTGGTGGGTCAGGGGTCTCTCTCTGAGGAGCTTCCCTGCGCACCGGCAGTCATGCGGAACCTGCTCGCTGGCGTGCAGCCTGCGCACTTGAAAGGGAGTGCCAGAGAGATGGGCTGACCTTCCCGGCCTCGCAACCAAAAGGGAACCCCGTGGGGAGTACCTGGAGGGGGTGTTTCTCCTGTTGGTCGCATCAAGGTTGTTCACTTCAGTGGCTCTGTTTTAACTGTGCCCTTGTATTCTTTACTGACCATTGGAAAAGGTGATTGTTTTCTTGCCCCAGCTTCAGAGGTATTAAACCCTTCACCTTGACTTCTCTTAGAACAGCAACGCTACGGAAGGAAGAAAAAAGGAGGGCTGAAAAATATAACAAAGGACCTCGATGCTCTTATCACATGGGTAATTATTGTGCTCACATGCGTGGGCTGGTGGGGAAACAGCGGGCTTGCTGCACACGGCGGTGGCTGTTTACAATGCTGTTGGCACTCTTTTTGTGTGTAGGGAGTTTTTAAGTTGCTGTACATTTCTACCTTTGTAGGGCGGGAATCCTTGTCACAAAACACGTTTGTTTTGAAAGTCGTGTCCTCCTGAAAAGGAGAAAACTAAAATGACTTTTCAATTATGGCTAAATTTCAGAAAATCAATGATCTTAATGCCCTTTGCATGGTGGTGCATAGCAGCATAGGATGGACTAACGGTGTGCTTACAGTAGAGATGAATGCTAATATTTTTAATAAACTTTCTTTATCTCATGACAAACACACATTTCGTATTACTGTTCTTCGGCTTTACAAATTCTATCACAGCTTCAAAGATACCTCCTAGAAACTTTAAAAGATTAAATATTTACCTTGGACAGAGGATTCAATATCTTGCGTTTCACGTTGGATAATTATAGGCCACGTTTCCTTGAAATGTTTCGGAGAGATGAGTTAAATTTTGAAGGAGAAGCTTTCTATTTGAGCTGTGTGAACAAAGACAAGTTTGTGTACTACAGGGCAGGCCCAGGGGATTTTTGCTAAGAGAGATGAAATGATTGTGGTGAAATCAAACTACCTCTGCAGCTCCTTTGTCCAGTTTATCCACTCTCCTGGGGGATCTCCTTTTGCCTGGGAAAAAGTCCAGCAGTGGTCAGGCAGAGGAGGATCAAATGAAGCAGGGGTGACTGTGCACACCCACCCCCGGGGGGCCTCCCGCACAATAAAAGTAGAAGATGCATAAGAGGCACTTGGAAAATTGTGAGATGCTATTGTTACCATAATTATGATCTTCAAGTTCCTGGGACATGTTCATAGTGACATTGCCCTGGTTCCCCTGACTGCTGGAGGAAGTAATCCGAGACGGGGGACAAGTCTCCCACCTACCTGTGTATTTTGAATGCAAACATGACAAAATTACAAAACCCATTTTTGTTGAGACAATCTGACAGAAGTTGTTGTTTACACAACACACTCCTTTCAGAAGTTGATGAAACAATGACATCACAGCTACAAGGAACTGGTACGGATTTAGAAAGACAAAACACACAGGACACCAAGAGTCTTTTTTTAAATATGTGATTCCTAAAATCCTTGGTACCTGGGATATAGGGGTGTGATGCATTTTATACCTGATGGAAGTCAGGCTTAGGAGATGATCTAGGATTGATAGTAGTGTGGCAGTTATTGGGCCATCTTGCCCAAAGGAGTGATAAACTTGGAGCCATCCTTAGCAAATGGAATGTTCTCAACATGGTGAAAATAAAGTTGTCATACCCCAAAATCTCAGCCCAAATGAATTCGTATTTGGGTCTGGTTACACACCAGGACAAATCCCCAGCTAACAGCCTAGTTCCCCAGCTTCTTAGTAACATCTGGCTAATTTTAACTTGTGGCTGGAGGTTGAAACCATGTGAAATCCTGTGGTTACGGTAATTTCCACCAGGAAACCATGAGCCATCGAGTGGCATGTCAATAAAGAATCTTCAAGAGAGTTTATTATTTTTATTTCCAAGTTTGAACTCAAGGGTGAGTAATAAACACAGACAAAAGTGGCAAACTAGTTCTGCACACAGTTCTGGAAGTGGAAATGTTGAAAGTTTTCCTTTCACTGAAAAAAAATGTTCTTTTTTGATGCATGGAATTTTAGTAGTCAGGAGAGAGTCTTTCTAAGAGGAAGCACACAGTAGAGGATTCCTCACTTCCTTTTAAACAGCACCCTAACCTTGAAGAGCTACCATTTTCTGAGTAGGTTTATTTCTCATATTGAATCCAGACCACAATCTGTGAAACTGGCATTATTTTATAGTAAAAGTCGAGGTAAATGAGGCTGTCAGTTGTTTGAAACAAACAAATAAAACTTCAGAAACTCCCATCTTCCTTCCTAGGCAAAACACAGCTTTGCAAATGGCACTTCATTTGCGCTCTGCGCACCTCTTCACCTGGGCCGCTGTCTTGCCTGTTTCAGAATTGGGAGACACCTGCGATTTAGGTAGGAGAGAAAGGACCAGTGCAGCTTCCTCCTGGGCCCAGCGTAAGTATATTCTAATCATCCCCCACACGGCATCAGCTCTGATGTTGGACGTGTGGCAAACCCGGCTTCTTTGCAACAGTTTGTTCTTAAGGTTGGTGGCCTCCAGTCAGGGCTTATCTGTAAGTTACTTCTCGGGAATGGGGCCAGATCAATACCGTATTCTTTCAGACCTCTCTAAACCCAGCGGGGAAGGCAATCACCGTAGTGCGGCTCCCTGCACCTTCTGGAGCAGATCAATATTCCGACAGCACAGAGCTTTGTTCCTTCCCCAGCTTTAAGATGTCCTGCCTGCTCTACATGATTACTTAAAGGCTACTTTCCCTTCTCTCATATGACAACACCGCTCCCGCCCTGATCTTCCTAATACCATCGCTGTAATTGCCTTGACATGAAATAGCAGCGCCAACCCCGTGCCCGGGCTTTGAGGTGTTTTATCTTTTTTGAACATCTCTATTAGCAAAGGGTGTTGATTTGGCTTTAATACGTAGCCGGAGCTTTCAGGCGAACCTGCACTTATTTACACTGGTTTGCAAAACCCACTGAGATGATTTTACCTATGAGAATCGTATGGGGGGACTGTTTCAGGGGAGAGGAAGATATAAACTCCCAAGCCCAAGAATATTAGCTTAAACTTTATGCGGCTTGAAGCCCATTATGTCTACCCCATACTGCCACAGCAATTGTCTGAGAAGGGCTCTGTGCTTTATTTACTTTTTAAGAGATGCTGGGTAAACTGAAATATTTATTTTACTGTTTTCAGCCAACATTCCATTAAGTAGTAAATAACACACAGGCTCAGCAAATCTCATTTTTCCAATTTTGGTTTTGTTGCTGTTGTTGCTGCCTGCTAAGCAAAGTTATTGATATAGTCAGAATCCTTATCACACATGATTCTTCTATTTTTTCCTCATACTTCCCATATCCCCCTCCTAAAAAAAAACAAAACAAAAAAAACCAATTGAAATGTATTTGCAAATTGGTGTTACACAATAGCATTAAAAATAGAAAAGTTTGAATGAGAACCCACTACTTTGTGTAAAGAATAAAAGCCAAGCACTTTAGTGTGCATTCAGATTGCTCCAAACATATCTCCTTTGGCCTCTTCTCCTAAGACTTCCTCTCATGGACTGCATACCCTACCCTGGATCCTAAACTCCACTTTGCTCTTTTGATTTTTGGGCTTCCCTTCATACGGTTTCCTTTCCCTTCCCCAGACACGTACAACTCTCGACCTTTCTTTGTTCCTCTAAATCCTTCTTACCCTTCTAGGTCTGGTGTCAGTCTTACCCCTTTTTCCTTTCGATACGGGTCCAACCCGGTGTGAGTCACAACAAGGCACTGTGACACGGTTGGTCAGATTATAATCAGTCAGATTATAGGACATTCGCTGCCCCAAACAGTTGAACTTCCAAAATTTGCCAATGATTTGTTTTTCTAAAATGATAATTGGGTTGGTCTCGAGGTTATCCTTAATCATCTTACTCTCTCTCTCTGGCACACTCATGTATTTTTAAGAGCAATAGCAGAGGGTGGGCCTGCACAACCTTAATTTTATCCTTCTGGAAGCCTGTCTTACAGGACTCAGAGGTCGCTTGTGACTAACTGCTGCTTGGTGTTAGATATGGAAGGTATGTCATAATGTCCCCAAATAGATCATTTTGATGGCTTGGGTCATCCACAGACTCAATGCAATACCTTATGCATATCATTAGGCACAGAAAAAAAAAATACTTGCCAATACGTTGGCTGGTAGAAGTCATTCTTTAGTAGAAACTGCGTATATCTGTGGACTCTGTATGCATCATTGCTATGAGAAAGCCCACACCAGCAGGAAATAATTCAGAAGAACTCCGGTATTGCAAACTAATTAGATGAATTGTCACTTGTTATGGCAGATGTATCTAGCAAAGTTGTTTTAGTTAGTAGCTTGCCTTAATTTAATACTCAGTCCATTTCTGGTTGAATATTTAAGTACAGCCCCTGAATATGTCGGCCTGCTAAGCTATGTAATTAAAAAGTCCAGCTGAAATATTCTGATGCTTTAAGCTGTGACATCTAGGTAAGGAGAGAAACCAGCTTGTCAGATACTTGACTGTCTTCAGGGGAAAGGGGTAAACAATTGGTTTTACTTACTGGAACAACTCAGAATGGCAGCCACCTAATAATGTAAAATGCTTTGAAATACAATGTGTAACATTTATAATATACAGGCATAAGAGAGGGAGAACAAGACAGAGTAAATTATCTCTCCTGCATTTATCTAAGTTGATCGCAACTAAATTGATACGTATTTCAAACTAAATTATTATAATTTGTATTACGGTTATAGAAGTTACAAGTAACATGGACAAGATTTTATGAAATTTGTTTAAAAACCACTTGTCCAAGATATAGATGTAGACAGTGCAGGCATGAAGGAGGACAACACTCATTATACCACAGAAAACAGGTTGCTGATGAACAGTGGAATATCAGCAGTGTAGTTAAGTTGAAAGAAATTGAAATTAAAGTTCCGTTTTTAATTGTTAATTTCATACTACATTTTGAACAAGCAAAAAGCCTCCTTCCTCCCTCCCTTCCTCCTTCCTTCCTTTCTTCCTTTCTTCCTTCCTTTCTTCCTTCCTCTTGTCTTCATTCTTCTCTCTCTCTCTCCCTCTCTTTCTCTACTTCTATCATAAAAGACTAGACTAGAGGGGTTATCAAACTCCTTAATTTGAGCACTTATATGAGTTGGTATGAAAAGGGATGGAATTGGCTGGTACTTTTCAATTCATGACCTTGAGAATTTTTTGGTATTTTTACTTTTATGGTATTTTCTTTTTATCACAATGATAATTGAAACTGTTTATCCCGGATCCCACTCTAACTTGGTGAGAGCATACTACAGAAACTTCTTTTAGTTTTAAGAATGAAAAGTGCAATGCCAAAGGAAGGAATTATTGACACCAACATTTCCTCAAGTGCCTCATATGTTTTGCCTATTACATTTATTGAGTGTCCACTATGTGCCTGATAAAGGTTTTGTTTGTTTGTTTTTGTTTTGTTTTGTTTAAAGAGATGAGGTCTTGCTATGTGGCCCAAGCTGGACTCAAACTCCTGGGCTCAAGGGCTCCTCCCACCTCAGCCTAGTGAGTAGCTGGGACTACAGGAGCGCACCATGTCACCTGGCTCTAGATTATTATTTTTTTAAATGCCTTTGAATGGCTAACTCTATTGATTGACTGAGTTCCACTCTTAAAAAGAATGCTGTTTTAGTGTGGTTTAAAAAAATTATTTTCATTTTCCAAGTCTACCAGCTAAAGTTTACTCATTTTCACATGACCAATGGCATATATTTAGCACTTCGTGTTTAGCTTTTGGCATTTTTAAGCCTATAAAATCAAGCAGGCTTAAAATAGGCTTTTTCAGTCCAAATGAACTAAATTCTATAGAAAAACAAATCTCACAATCTAATTGTTCACCTAATCAGGCAAATCTCCGTGTTGCTGTGACATGCCCATAGAGATACATAGCAGTCTGCCAAACAGTATCTTCAGATTATCATTGCCACTTCTTGACATTACACAACAGACATAAGCTGTTTTACCAATTTTTTTTGAAAAATATTAAACTTACAGAAATTTGTGAAAATAGTACAATGACTCTACAATGCCTTCTAACTAATTACCTAGAGTTAGGCCAAACTTTAGAAACTAAGGGCACAGTCTTTCACAAGACTGCCCTCACTTCCAGCACCAGTGGCCAGTTGAGGGATCCCCAGGCCACCCTCATTTCTGACCAGCTGGCCCTAAATTTGGGGGTTCCCACTAGCTGCTCAGGCTTGATAATCTGCTGGACTGACTCACAGAACTCTCAGGGGAGCGCTATACTTGTGATTGCAGCTTTATTTCAGCAAAAGGATATAAATCAGACCCAGCCCAAGGGAGAGACAAATAGGAAAAATGCTGAAGTTCCATTGTTTCTGAGGATATATCACCTTCCTGGCACACTGATATATGACGATACACAGGGTATTGTGAACCAGGGAAGCTCACTCATGCTTTGGTGTCTATAGATTTTATTGGGCCTTCATCAAGTATGATTGATTAAATTATTGATATGTGACTCACTATCCAGCCACTTCCCCTTCCCAAAGGTTGGCCAGATATCAAGGGGCTCAAAGCCCCAATCCTCTAATCACATGCTTGGTTTTTCTGGCATGACCATATCCCATATTAAATAATTTCTTTAGCATAAACTATTAAATGTAGTCCAAGGGGTCTATCATATATAAAAAGAGAGACATTCCTACCACTAGGAAATTCCAAGGGCTTAGAGTCTACCACCTAGAAACCAAGCACAAAGGCTAGACAAATTCTTTATTATGTAGAATCTATCATTATTTTGTGGAACCATATAAGTTGTAGATGACTAAGTATTTCCATTTGTATCTCTTAAAAGAATAATTTTCATGGTAGAATGCAACATTTACAATATAATTATCAAACTAAGAAATTTAACACACATATAATAGTAGTATCTAATATGTAGTCCAAATTCCATTTTCTCTAGATGTCTCAATTTTTATTTTTCCTTTTAACTCAGCCTCCAATCTAGAATCACACATTTCATTGAGTTGTTAATGTATAATTATACTTTCTTTAAACAGAAACTGTTCCTTCTTTTCTGTTCCTCACATGACATTGACAGTATAGACCAGGCGTTTTATAGAAGTGTCCCCCAACTTGGGGTTGTCTGATTATTTCCTGAGGGTTTGATTCAGGTTATCTATTTCCTGGGAGGGATACTATGTGAGTTTTGTTGTATTCTTCTCACTGAGCCATATTAGGATGCACAGGATACCTTGATTTAGGTCATTAGCATCCTATTTTTCTATCATAAAGATTTCTTGTTTCCCTTTGTAAATAATAAGAGATACATGTGGAGATACATTGAGACTGTGTAAATATACTATTCTTATCTGTGGATGATTTTTGACTATGTTAATTATCACTATGCTAATTGCAAAGTGGTGATATTCTAACTCTACTATTTCTTCTATATTACTTAGTATTCTATTATAGAGAGACCCTTTCCTTCACCTCTTTTTATTTATTGTTTAGCATTTAGTATCAGAGTCAAGGATTCTTTTTTTATTCAATATGTCATTATAATCCTGTTAAAGTTTCAAATATAAATTTATATGGTCAGCAACTGTACATAGATGATGTTCTTTTGGGTATATTATTTTCTATCTCTTACAAGTAAGAAGGCTGTGATTTTAAATCAGCTGAAGTAGGAATCCTTCATCTCTTACCTTTATAAGCCCACTAGCTGAAATATGGATGTTGTAACAAACAAGGTTCAAGCCAAACAAACAAATGAATAAAGCAAAAGTACCAAGAAAAAACCTCTGTAGCTGCGACTATAATCACACAGAGAATAAGGGTTTTTCTTTCTTTCTTTTTTTTTTTTGGTTACATTTGTTTGTTTTGTGTAAATAACCCCAAAAGCACTAATTCAATTTGTTCTCCAAAACGTGGAGTTCCTAATGCAAGAGAAACCAAGCACATACTTCAAGGCCAATTGGTTTAAAATCATACCAATCTGCTTCAAAATTATAGCATATATTAGATAATTTCAGCGGAAGGTATGGGTGAGTATGGATCTCTGGAAACCCGTCACATGCAATGAGGTCTCTGTGCTGGAAGTGAAGTTTGTCACTACCTTCAAACACACCAAGTCCCTTCTACTGACCACTACCTGATTGTCTGATCTCAGACTTGAAGCCTCTAGAACTCTGACAAAATGAAGGTCTGTTGTTTAAGCCACCCAGTCTGTGGTATTCTGTCATGGCAGCCAGAGCAGACTAATATATTTTGGCATGGAAACCGTATTCTCTACTGTATTTCAAAAGTCTTTCAATGATATCTTTTTACCAGTATAACCCAAAAGTACATATGGGGGGGACTTAAAAGGGAGATTAACAGGTAAAGGCTATTTGCCTCACCTTGTTCCTTTATGCCAATCTCACACAACTATGGTGATGGTTGATTTAGGTGTCAACTGGACTGGTTTAAGGGATACCTAAATAGATGGTAAAGCATTTTTAAGTATGTCTGTGAGGATATTTCTGGAAGAGATTGGCATTAGAATCAGGAGACTGAGTGAGGAAGATCCTCCCTTACACAGTATGAGTGGTCGTGATTCAATTTTCCAATGGTTTGCTTGGATAGAGTAAAAGGGCAGAGGAAATATGCATCCTTTCTCTTCTGGATATGGGGCACCCTTCTTTTCCCGCCCTTGGACATCAAAACTCCAGGTTCTCCAGCCTTGGTACTCCAGAACTTGCACCCGTGGGCCTCTAGGTTTTCAGGTCTTTGGCGTCAAACTGAGAGTTACGTCACTGGCTCTCCTGGTTCTCAGACCTTCAGGCTTGGACTGAGCCACGCTACTGGCTTCCCTGGTTTTTCAGCTTGCAGATAGCCTATTAAGGGACTTTTTAGCCTTTGTAACTGTGTGAGCCAATTACCCTAATAAATTCTCTCTTATCTATCTATCTATCCATCTATTAATACCTACCTATCTCTTACTGGTCCTGTTTTTCTGGAATTAGTATACATCTGGCAATCAAGTAGATGAACTAAGCATATGCCAACGTCTCTTGTGGGAACTGCCCAAGATCCTGTGATTGCCATCACTCAACTGCTGTTCTGATACAGGATCCTCCCTGTTCCTGGATTTTCTCTTGATTTTCTGTTGAGCCTTTACTCTTGTCTTTTGGTCCTAGAAGAAGGGATTTCAAGGGTTTGAACTTTAGGTCTTTATTTAAAATTTTGTTTCTTATTTGCCACTTGTTGCTTCTTCTTTGCTAGTTTACTAAGTTTTTCCATATCACTCTGGTTTATTTGTCATATTGCTCTGTTTTATTTGGTTGAATTTTTGACACTGAAGTTATCAGATACGATAAAGATAATGTCTCCTTCAGGTATAAAGTTTAGATAGGTTTGGTAACGTGACCCTTGGATGTTATATACGCTATAGGTAGTTTTGGAAAAAATATATCAATGGTAAGTACAAAAGGTAATCTATGTTATGAGTAAGAGAATTACTACATAGTGATTGGCATTGATATTTGAAATAAAATTAAGCAGCTTTAACGTCTGTTAACCTGGTAGCATCATCGACCATATCAGTCATGGTCATGGCTTTTATTACTCTTAGCATAAAAAAAATCTACCTTGAAGTAAAAGTGTAGATTATCAGATTTTAGTTTACCCAATTGCAACTTAATGATCAGAGACTGGAACAATCACAAAGAAAATTTTAAAAAGAATTAGTGCTTTTGAATTGATAACACTTCATAAGACTGTGAGGCATATCAGCAAAAATTCCTGTACAGCATATCTAAAATATAGGAAATGGCTGCTAATTTTAGTAAAAAAGAAAATTAAAAAACATAAGGTCATTCAGTTCATAATGTAATCAGGTTAGTGAGTTCCTGGACAAGAAATTATTAAGTCCTCAGATTTATTCTTCTGTGTAAAACTTTCAGAAACATGGATGAGTCTAATACTCCCTTGAAGCAAAGGTCACAGCTATTATTATCTCTCCCCATGCTTAATTCCTAACTTTGACTTTTATGTGTCGGGAAATAGATGGGAAATACAGAGTTATGAAATGAATAGTTTGTAGCAGAAAATGTTTGTTCAAGAGAACAGATATAGATGGAGACTAGAAAGAACCAAGTTCAGCATTAGCATTTGTAAAAGGTATGTATGGGACATTTCAGGAATTCCTACATTAAGTATCAGCACATTTAAATCAATCACAGGTATATTTTACATTCTTTATATGTTTATAATGATGTTTTAAATTACATATCTCCTCACCTGCAAGGTGATTTGCAAAAGTAGACCTCAGATGAAAAAGAGTATGCTCGGACTATCTGTCTACCCCAGAAATATTAGCCAAGATCATTCTACTATGTGGGTAAAGTTGAGGTATTTAATGTGCCTGTGAATAGATATATAGATTAAAACTATTATGGGGACTTCAGATAAAATAAATACTAAGTATTTACCTAGGTACTTCGGTGTTGGGATTAACTCTTTGAAGCAGTAAGCTTATGTTGGTTTGCTTTGTTTTTTCCTTTTTTTTTTCCATACGGGATATGATTTGAACAGGAATGGTGAGTTTTCTAAGTGCTATTTTCTATATTCCAGACGTCACAAAGGATGTAGAGAAGGTCCAGGGGAAAATTATATTTTAACTCCAATACAGTGGCAGCAATAGCAGTTGTAGTGGCATAAATGTTTTCAGATACAACACTTCATTGTGTTTCTCATGTATCTCCACATCTTATGAGTAGAGTCACTGGCTGTTTTTGTACTAAACTATCTTCTCACGTATATTTGTACAGAAAATAGCCTTGGAAGACAGAAATAGTTTATTCTTCCAGAAGGCAGAGGGAAGAGTTGTTTGCTATGCAGTATAAACAGGTTTGCTAACGTCCCTTTATAAATCATCAGAGTTTCCTAAATTCAGGATTTCTTAGTCATCGTGCCACACTGTGTGTATAGCATCTTTTGTTCTTCTGTTCCCATTGTCCCCTGGGAATTTGGGAGACAATGAAAACTGTTATCAAAATGAAATTCATACTGCCTTGCAGGACCAGGGTGTCCAGTCCCGCTAGGTGTAAAGTGTTCCAAATATTTGAGGTTTTTATATATTTTGAATTAAAATTTGATTTTAATGGTAATCCCTTACCATTTCATCCATACTATAAATCTAGTTTTCCTTTTGTTTTGATTTTGATTGCTTTGTTGACTGTTGGGTCAATTAGTTTGGGTACTGGTTTTCAAATTCACAGCCTGCTATGCTGTGAGTAATAAAGTCCTTTGTCTCTGATTCAGGGATCTCATGTCTTTTTCCAGGAAACCAAGGCTTGTTCTTTTTTATTTAAAAAAGTACACAGGTAGAGTAAAAATCTCAGACACTTTACAATTCCTCATACAGGTCTGATAGCAGCAGAAATAAAGTAGCTATAGGAGTAGCCCTGGTAAACAACAACACTGAAAGATACAGTGTTTTTTAGTTTGCAGAGTCCCTCCAATTTGCTATTTCAAGCTACAGAAGTAACTTAAATTTTAAAAAAGTACAAGATCATTTTGAAGAACCACGTCATATCCTGGTATTGCTGATATTTTTCCTGTAGCTTTGGTTACGTGTCCCCTTCCTCACTTTAATATTCTTTATTTTTGTATTCTCTTATGTACTGAAAAATCTAGCCTGAGTTTATGTATGAGTTTAGTCTTTTTAAACAATTAAATTCTAGTTTTATTGGTCCTCAGTTTCCAAGCCAGAAATAGAAAAAAAATTTGCCAAAACAATAGAAGACAAACATGGAAATAAATAATACACAACTAATCCCAATGAAAGGCAGGAAGGGAGGAAAGGAAACAAAAGAGTTCATGAAAAACATAGATATGATATTAGATAAAACTTAAAAATAAAAATATATCAGTAATAACAATTGGTATAAGCAAACCAAAAGGCATATTATTATTGACATTTTATTACTTTTGGCTTTGTTTTTTACTTTCTTCCTTTTTCTTTTTTGCTTGTTTTTTGAGACAGAGCCTCTCTCCTGTCCAGGCTAGAGTGCACTGGTTGTCTGATCATAGCTCACTGCAACTTCAAA
Source organism: Lemur catta (assembly GCF_020740605.2). Lineage (NCBI taxonomy): Eukaryota > Metazoa > Chordata > Mammalia > Primates > Lemuridae > Lemur > Lemur catta. Next base: position 13,589,578 of record NC_059136.1, read on the forward strand.
CTCCTGGGCTAAAGCGATTTTCTTGCCTCAGCCTTTTGAGTAGCTAGTACTACAAGTGCATGCCACCAGGCCTGGCTACATTATTTTATTTTATTTTTATTTTATTTAGAGATCAGGGTCTTGTTATGTTTCCCAGGCTGGTCTCAAACCCCTGCCCTCAAGCAATTCTCCAACCTTGGCCTCCCAAAGGGCTGAGATTACAGGTGTGAGCCACCATGCCTGGCCTTTTATTTTATTCCTTTTATTAAACTGTTTTCTAATTACCTAATTTAAATGTACCATATGTTTCCTCTGGAAGCCTGATTGATATAGGTACCAATACAGGTGTCAATTCAGCAAATGTGATGACATAATATCACACAACAACTAAATAGCTAAGGCAGGTTTCAGACACATGAGGATAGGCCCTGAAAAACCTGTGACCCTTTAAATGCATGGCCCTGCTTCCAAATGTCCAACGAATGGAAATATGGAATGTAGGCAGTCAGATAAATGTACAGGCCTTACAGAAACTCCCAAATAATATCAAAGTTTTCCATTCAAGGTTTTCCCAGGCCCAGGAGATGAAAATTTTGAGTGATTTCCTGAAACATCTGCATAACAATTTTTGTTTTCTTCAGAATTGGAGACTTATAGTACTTATGAGCTTTGACCAGATCGTACAGAAAGTTTGTTCATGTTGGGGATTTAAACAAAAAAAAAAAAAAAAAAAAGGGAGTTTCGAGAGAGGGGTAATTAACGAGGAGGCAGAACTGTTTCAGCACTTATAGACAATGTGAGAGAAAAAGTTAATGGCTCCAGACTTAGCAGGGAGTGGGGGATAGGAGCATACACTCCTCCTCTGAGCGCCCTGAATGGCGTGGCATCCAGGCTGAGACACACCGGTTACGAGATAAAAATGGACAGGAAACAGCTGTGATCAGTAACCGGAGGCTGCAGAAGCATGGCACGTGTGGTCCCACACACTTGCAGGCACACACGCATACACACAGACACACACCCCAGACCCTGGGATTCCGTAGCAGAAGCACAGTCAAAATGTGATGGAGGAGCCAGAACAGTGTTTTCAGCTTTGTGAATTATACTCTGACATGGAGGAAACAGCTCTGTCTTGAGGAGGATTCTTGCCCTCCCAGCCGTCGCTGACGGAGCTTTCCCCTTTAGTTAAGCTATGATAATGTTAATAAATGGCATTCAAAACTTTTTTCCTGCTAAATGCATCTGTGGTTTCCTTGGCAGCCCAAGACTTTTGGGGAAAACTCCTCAGTACAAAGAGCGTACCTATAATGAGTTTGAATGATCAGGCTGTCCTTTTCAAAAGCCCAACCTCTGAACTCAACTATTCCATGGACTTCTGGAAGAAGTGGCATCACAGGGCTAAGCTGCTACACTGCTCCAGGGGCACTTCTCATTGTTGTCAATACACCACGGTAGAGGCCTTTTCGATGGCATGAGTCACCTCAGGTGGGCTCTTTGCAAATCAGCCTGTTGTATTTTCTCACTTGAAGCCCAGGCTGTCAAACCCTACAATGGTGTCATACAATGTGAACAGTGTTGTAACCTAACAATTTGCTTGAACTAACACCAGCAATAATCTGATCAGGCTTGCCAGACTGTCTCCATTTTAAGTGGACTGTGGTTATTCCTGTTAAGATTGTGTCGCATTAAGACAAGTGTGTGATTATGTATCCAGTTATGGCACTTGGGTAACTTGAGACATCCTACTGCTGTGTGAGTAGCATCTCTGTACCACCCTTTGCATCACTGGCTGTGACGGGCATATTGGGATGCTTGAACTTGTCTCCAGGCCCCTTATTTCCTTCTGGGACTACATCAATCACAGATTCCTTCAGCTGTGCTTAAGTGTATTTATCAATATGTTAACCCTCTCTGAAAATATTCCAATGGGAGTTATTTTTAGGCTCTTCTGAGAAACCTACTTGATCACTCTAAAGAGAACAAAGACAAACATACCAGTCTTGGGAAAGGGTTATCTTTAGACTTTTAGGATACAGTAGAAATTGGATCTTCACTTCCTTTTAGCACACAGGGCAATTATTAATACTTTGCAAGCTTTGAGACATGCCGTACCATCCTCCTTGGTACCCAAACCGGAGCCAAAAAGAAGATTTGAGACTATTAAGACATTAAAATCATTTCATTGTAGGTAGATCTATTTTTACAGTTGTTCATATGAAACCTTGCTCAAATAATTACTGCATTTAATATATACAATTTTAGAAATGTCATCTGAATTCTCCATGAAAGTACACCAAGAACAAATAGATTAAACATTGCAAAGAAGTTGTCATAAGATATTTTTTCTTCCAATAAATTCCTTTCCTCTGAAATAATTTACACAATTATTCAAACATAATTAGCATCATATTTGGATTATTTTAGCTTTACTTGAATTAAGGCCCATCTTAATAAGCTGTGTATGGTCTTATCTTTCTTATCTTCTTCTTTTGTTTGTTTCTGGGGGGAGAAAAAAAGAAAAACAGTTTGATCATAATAGGTAGAACAAGCATCGGTAGAAGAAAACAAAACAGATTTTCTAAAATTTACATTTTACATCTCTGGTTTAGATAAATAACAAAGGGTGGCAAAAAAACTGGATGATGAAAATCAGAAATCTATATAGATGCTGGCCTTCATGAGGAACAAGCTAAAAGACAAGATATGAGCAAACATACTAATGTGCAAAAATAACAATATAAACAGGGAGGATGTGCAAATTCTAGAGGAGTTAGGTGGTCAGAAAAATTCTGCAAGCAATTATTAAATGGGAAGCAAAGGTCAATGGACCCACCATAAGTCCCAAAGAAACGAGCTGTTAGGAAAACTTCATTTACATGATAGGATATTCCTCAGTATTCACTTTTCTGTCCACCTGCTTTTTATCCCACTCTACCTCTGGTTCATTCTTCACTTTCCACATTGAATTTGTCTTCCTGCACATTTTCCAAATCTGATCACGTCTTGTTATCTTTCAATGGCTCCCCTGTACTTTATGAGTAAATGTACAAACTGCTTTTCAGGGCCTACAAATTCCTCCATGATTTGTCCATTTCCATAACTTCATGCCTCTCCCAACCCCCAACAACCACCTCTGGCACACTTTGCTGATTGTTAAATTCAAACTGATCTTTCAATATCTGGCATAGACATCATCCTTGCAAACTTCCTCTGTTACCTCCCCTTTCTCCACTACAAAGTAGAGTTGGCCATTCCTACTTTTTGTGCCAAAATAGAGTGTGTACTTGCCTCTATTAAGCAATACAGGTAAAATGACATCAGTAAGGTGGTGGAATTGGACTTTCCAGTACTTGTTCCCTCACAGAAACATCAATTTGAACAGCTATCTGCACAGGAAAATACCTTCACTAGAGCTAATGAATCCAGGTGTAAGAATATAATACCTGGGTATAACACAGAAATAAGAAAAGACACATTGAAGAGGGTAATAAGGAGAGTTTTGCATCCTGCATCCTCCCTGTCCCCAGCCGGGGCAACACAACACAAAGGGAGATACTCCCTGTGGGAGTATGGAGTGAAGGGAACACCTGACTTGCCTCAGACCCCAGCACCAGGTCACCCCAGTGAAACCTGGCACCAGGCCCACTCCAGAGTACTAGGCTCCTGGCCCATCCCAGCACCAGGCCAAACCCTGCAGACCCAGGTCCAGGCTGACCCCAACACACCATGGATCCAGGTCCACCTCTGACAACCAGGCTCCATATGGGCCACCCACTGACCCAGTCCTTTTGAGGACTCCAGCAGCAAGCCTACCCACCCAGAATCTTCCCCAGGCAAACAAAAGCTGTGGGTGTTCATCAGACTTTCCTTACAAGAACTGCTAACAGGTAGTCTTCAAGTTTAAATAAAAAATACTAAGTAACAATAGGAAAACATAGGAAAGTATAAAATTCATTGTAAAAGTAAAAATACAGTCAAATTCAGAATACTCTGCACTGTAGTGGTGGTGTGTAAATCACTTTTAACTCCAGTATGAAAGTTAAAAGAAAAAGAATTAAAAATAACTATAGCTACCATAACTTGTTAACGAATATACAATATATAAAAGATGTAATTTGTGATATCAATAAAATTGGAGAGGAGGAGAAGTTGAAGTGTAATACTTGTATGCAGTCAAAGTTATTATCAGCTTCAAACAGACTGTTATACCTATAAGATGTTTTCTGTAAGCTATAGTAACCACAAAGAAAAAACCTGTAGCAGAAACACAGAAGAGAAAAAGAAAGGAATCAAAGCATATCACTATAAAAAAAATCATCAAATTACAAAGGAAAATAGCAAGAAAAAAAGAATAGAATAAAGTAACTGAAATTAAAATAGTCAGAAAACAATTAACAAAATGGCAGTAGTAAGTCCTTATTTATCATTAATTACTTTAAATGTAAATGGATTAAATTCTGCAATAAAAAGATATACAGTTACTGAATGGATAAAAAACAAGATCCAACTTTAGACTGCCCAGAATAGACTCAATTTAGCTTTAAGGAGACAGGCTGAAAGCAAAGGCAGAGAAAAAGATATTCCACACAAAAGATAACCAAAAGAGAATAGGAGTGACTAAATTTACATCAGACAAAAGAGATTTTAAGTCAAAAACTATATTTTTGACTTAAAGAGACAAAGAAGGTCATTATATAATAATAAAGTGGTCAATTTGTTAAGAGATTATAACAATTGCAAATATATAAGTATCCAACATTAGAGTATCAAAATATATATAATACAAATATTAACTGACCTGAAAGGTAGAACTAGACAGCAATACAGTAGATAGTAGAAGACATGAATTTCTCTCTTTCAATAATGGATAGGTTATCCAGACAGAAAATAATTAGTGAAGCAGCAGACTTGAGCAATGCAATGGACTAAATAGACCTAACATACATATACAGAACATTTCATCCAACAGCAGCAAACTGTACATTCTTTCTAAGCACACATGGAACATTCTCCAGAATATATCATGCATTAGGACACAAAACAAGGCCTAACAAATTTAAGAATATTGAAATCATATAAAGTATCTTTTCTTACTGCCATGATATGAAAATAGAAATCAAGAAAAAAATCACAAATTTGTGGAAATTAAACAACACATTCCTGGATAACCAGTGGGACAAAGAAGAAATTCAAAGAGAAGTAAAAAATATCTTGAGACAAATGAAAATGAAAATACAACATATTGAAACTAAGAAAAAAAGTTTATAAGATAAATGCCTACATTAAGAGAAAAGAAAGATCTTGAATAAACAACCTAACTTTACAGCTCATCAAATTAAAAAAAAAAGAATACAAAAATAAGGCCCAAGTCAGCAGTGGGAACAAAACAATAAAGATCAGAGCAGAAATAAATGAAATAGAGACTAGAAATGCAATGGATCAATAAACAAAAGGCTTTCTTTTTTTAAAAAGATAGAATCAACAAAACTTAGATTAATGAAGACAAAGAAAACTCAAACAAATAAAATCACAAATGAAAGAAGGTACATTACACTTAATATCACAGAAATACAAAGGACCATGAGACACTACTAAGAATAATTACAAGCCCCCAAAATTGGATAAGTTAGAAGGTCAATTTCTAGAAACACAGCACCTGCCAACACTGAATCATAATGAAATAAAAAATCTGAACAAACCAATAATAAGTAAGAATACTGAATCAGTAATCAGAAAACTCCATACAAAGAAAAGTTTAAGACCTGATAGCTTCCCTGGTAAATTTGACACAATATGTAAAAAAAGAATTAACACCAATCTTTTTCAAACTCTTCTAAAAAATTGAAGAGAAGGGAACACTTTCAAACTCATTTTACAAAGTCAGCATTACCCTTAGACCAAAGCCAGAAAAAATTACACTATAAGAAAAAAAAAGTTACAGGCCAGAGAATGAAAAGAATAGCCACAGACTGAAAAAATTTTTTTCAAATACAAGTCTGATGAAAGTCTGCTGTTCAAAATATAGAAAGAGCTCTTAAAACTCAACGAGAGATAAAGAACAACATAATTGAAAAATGGGCAATGACCTGAAAAGACATTTCATCCAAGAAGATATACAGATGGCATATAAACATATGAAAAGATGCTTAATATCATATGTCATTAGAGAAATGCAAATTAAAACAACAAATTAAACTAACAATGAGGTACCACTACATACCTACTAAAATGACCAAAATTCAAAACACTGACAACACTAAATCCTGGCGGGGATGTGGAGCAACAGAAACACTCATTCATTGCCAGTGGGAATGCAAAGTGGTACAGCCATTTTGGAAGACAGTTTGTCAGTTTCTTACAAAACTAAACATCTTACTATACAATCTAGAAATCATGTTCCTTGGTATTTACCCAAAGGAACTGAAAACTTATATCCACACAAAAGCTTTCACATGGATGTTTATAGGACTTTATTCATAATTTCCAAAAATTGAAAGCAAACTGAGATGTTCTTCCGCAGGTGATGGATAAACTGTATTACATCTGAGCAATGAACATCATTCATTGTTAAAAATAAATTAGCTATGAAACCACATAAAGACATGGAAAAATCTTAAATCCATATTACTAAGTGAAAGAAGCCAATCTGAAAACTTTCTAATTTTGGATATCTTGACCTAATCAGGCTCGTCCACATTATTTTTTCCTTGACCATTCTAGGCTAAGGAAAGGATTTATTTTGATTTTTACTCTGAGATACATTATATCATTAGGAAGTTTTAACAATGCATGTGTTAGTCATTCAGTGATTTTGGTTCTTGATGCAATATTGAGATAATAAATCTTTTTGCTCAAAAGCCTTGATGGTATCTTTTTTTTCACAAGTTGTTGTTGAGAAGACTTTTCTCAATCATGAAAGTCTTCAAATTTCTGGGCTCTCTACTCCCTTTAATTTCCCCTTGTCAACTACTAATGAGTTCAGCTCTTTATTAAACTACCTTGTGAAATGCAGTCAGTGGTCACCCATAAATACTATACAAACTTTTATTTTCCAGACTATACCCTTAGAGCCACAAATTTATAGGTACATTAGCTACCTTCAAAATTATCTCATGTAATTTATTTTTTGACAATTATTTACCACTGTATATATGGATTGATTTTTTTCAGCCTTTCAGGACAGCTTCTTTAATGTCTGGCCCCCTATACAATAACATTTATTCTATTATTTTTGTTATGGAAGCACCCTCCTCCTAAGTATAAGTTTCTACATTAGTCCACAAAGGCTATGTTATGTTATAATAACAAACAACTTCAAGATTTGTTTTTTTCTTTTTAATATTTTAGTATATATTTTTAAAATTTTTATAAAACTTTTAAAAAGAACAGATAAAATTGTATATATTTATCATGTACAACTTCAAAATCTTAATGACTTAATACACTAAAAATGTGTTTTCTCTCACCTTACACATCCATTATGGCTACTAGGGTTTATATTCTATATAATGCTCATTCCAGGAACCAGGCTGACTAGCATCATTTGGAGACAGGCAAGTAAATTTTCCTAAAGGATCAGGTAGTATTTTATCTGTCAGGAGAATTTTTAGTGGGAATGAGAGGGCATGAGATTAGCAGCTGACTTCATAGCAAAAGAAATGTAGGCAAATGTCAGTGGAATGACACACTCAAAATGCTGAAGAAAAATTTATCAATCAAGAATTTTATATCCAGAAAAACTATCCTACAAAAATTAAGGTGAAATAAAAACATTATCAAACAAACAAAGCTTGAAAGAATTTTTTACTAACGGAACAGTTTTACAACAAATCCTACAGAATTGTTTGGGCTGAAATGATATGATAGCAAGACAGGAACTTGAAACCAGAAGAAATGAAGAATACTTACAAAGGTAAATATTTTGACAATAATAATAAATAAATTTAGCAATCCCATAGGATACAAGACCAATATGCAAAGATCAATTGTCTCTCTACTTACTAGCAACAGATGCTCTGATAATGGCAATTTTAAAAACAATTTCATTTGTAATAGCACCAACACATAAAATAGAATGGAATTCTATATTTATGGATTGAATGATTCAAATTTTTTAACCAGCAATTTTCTTCAACTTGATCTATGGATTCAATACATTCCCTATCAAAATTCTATCAGGTATCTTGTAAAAGTTGATAAGCATTTTCTAAAATTTATATCAGAGTGCAAAGGTCCTAAAATAAACAAAGTGCTTTGGATAAGAAGAACAAAATTAGAAGACTTATACTTCCCAACTTCAAAGCTTAATATAAAGCCACAATAATCAATACAATGTGGTATTGGAATAAGTATATGTATATATATTAATACTACTATAACAGAATTGAGAGTCCAAACATTTATCCTTATGTGTACGGTCATATGTTTTTTTGACAAAGATTTCAAGGCAGTTCAATTGGGACACAGAGTGTTCCAACAAATAATCTTGGGATTATTGAATATACATATATAACTGGCTAAATTTAGACCCTTACCTAACAGAAAACACAAAAATTAACTCAAAATGGAACAAAGACTTAAAGACAAGACGTAAAAAGCACACAATTCATGAAAGAAAAACTTAGTATGTCGTACTTTATTACAATTTGAAAGCTGATTTGTATATTATTCTTTGCTATTTTTTCTTTGTTCTTAGATTACATAATTTTATTGTTCTACCTTCAAATTAGCTAATTCTTCCACCAGTTCAAATCTACTGTGAATCCCCTGTAGTGGATTTTTATTTTCAGTTATTATAGTCTTCAGCTCCAAGATTCCTGTATTTTTAATATAATTTCTATGTCTTTATTGATATTCCTGAATTATTGTGACATTGTCATCAAAAGGTATTCTTTTACTTCTTTAAGCATGGTCTTCTTTAGTTCTTTGCACACATTTACAATGGCTACTTTAAAGTCTTTACTAAATATGGCATCTGGTCACTCTCATGGACAGTTTGTATTGCCTAAATTTTTTTTCCTGTGTATGTGTCAGATCTTTCTATTTCTTTGCATGATAAATATATTTGGAAACTGGACACTTAATATATTGTAGCAACTCTGGATATTGCCCCCCACCCCTCCAGGATGTGTTATTATATTTGTTAAGTGACCACCTGGATTATTTTAGTGAAATCTATTTTACCCCCACAGTAGGTAGCTTCTGATGCTCCCCCTTGGAGGTGGAACCTCGGGCGTGTGCATTGTCATCCCTGGTTGATGATGGTTTTGGCAGGCTGTCTTTGTCTGTTTTTTCTGACCACACCTAGTTGTTAAGCTCTACTAATTTCTGGCTGATTGCTCTATTATTTTCAACAATGACCTGGGGCAAATATTGCTCCACAGGAATGATCCAACTGAATCCATGCTTCTTTATAGGGATCATTTTTGAGGTCTGTGTTTGAGATTGTTTTGACCACAGAAGGACTCTTAGCTGTCTGTTTCCCTGATTCTATCTGGTAAAATATCCATTTAAGGGCTTAGCTTATATTTCTAAAGAAAGCGCCAGTTTCCTTTCAATCATTTTTTACCACACATTTCATTAAGAGTGCTCCTAGGCTTAACTTCCCCACACTCTGTTGCAATTAAGTCAATTCCTTTGGGAAGAAGTTCAGAGCTCTCTGTTTTATGACCTTCCTCTACCCTGGGGCAACATCTCCTTTCGAGGCTCTGGAGTTTGGGGTGGGGACAGTGGTACTTTTCTCTCTGATTGACACTCCTTAGGAAGTGAGCACTCAATCCAGTGTGAGGATGGTTTGGTCATGGCTGTGTATCCTCTGCTCTTCTCGGCTTGCTTCTCCCAGAGTGGGCCAGAGTGGAAGCCATCTGGGTCCCATGGTTGTCAAAACACTGCAGCCAAGATACAGCCCCCATCCCACAAGTGAGGGCTAGGCAGGAGAAGGGAGCCCCTACTTTTGGCCATACTTGCCCGGGACTTAGCCTCTGTAACAAGTAGCTGGGGCACAGTGGGAAATGTTGATGAACTGCTCCTCGTGGGAAGCTACCATAGCCCTGCAACTGGGAGCTACGTGGAGGGATCCCTGTGTTCTTGGCTATACCTTTCTGCAGTGGCATTTCCATCACAGTGAGCTGGGATGTGGGAGGAAGGGCATAGACCAGGGTTCAAACACCACAGACTCTCACTGTTCTTAATACATTTCAGTAGGTTTTCTCAAATATTTTTCCATTTGCTCTATGCCCTAAGGTAAATTTTCAAAGACTTTAAATTGTCATTTTCCTAATTTTCACCAGGTTCATTGGGAAGCAGTTCCACGTTGCTCCTCAGGCTGTGCTTCCAGAGGTCCATTTGTGAGGGCATTCGACACTGGTCTCCAAAGCTGTGTTGGCAACCCAGTGGGACAGAGAGAGAGAGAGAGAGAGAGAGAGAGATCTCCCACACTGATTCTTTCCTCAGAAGATCCAACACAGCCTAATGTCTCCATTGAGCCTTGTTTTTTTTTTTTTTTTGAGACGGAGTCTCGCTCTGTTGCCTGGGCTAAAGTGAGTGCCGTGGTGTCAGCCTAGCTCACAGCAACCTCAAACTCCTGGGCTCAAGCGATCCTCCTGCCTCAGCCTCCCGAGTAGCTGGGACTACAGGCATGCGCCACCATGCCCGGCTAATTTTTCTCTCTCTCTATATATATTTTTAGCTGTCCATATAATTTCTTTCAATTTTTAGTAGAGACGGGGTTCGCTCTTGCTCAGGCTGGTCTCGAACTCCTTGAGCCCTGTTTTGTATCAGCCTCAGCAGCTGTTTGTTTCAGGGAAGTTGAGAATGAAAAGAAAGGAGACTCTGTTCCTCACATTGTGTTTCCATAGCTCTGCCCACCCCTTTTCCTCTGACATAGCTCCACGGTGCAGAAGAACACAACACTCAACAATTTATTAATGTGAGCAAACTTTTCCAAAAATATTTAGTTCATTATATTAAAACTGGCACCATGGTAAGGAATAAAATCCGACTCATTATCTTCAGACCCTAAGTCTAATTCCATGAAAATCCTCCGTGATGCATATATTCCGCATGAATAATTTCATGGCTCTTTCACTTCGACCTTTGGCTGTATTAAACAAAGCAATCATAAGACGTACAAATGAGAAACATAAAAAATATATAATGATTAAAATTTAAAATACATAACATAACCTTTCGTAATAATAATGAATGTTGTGCTAATTTGATCTCAAAAGTATATTGATTAAATGCATTTTATAACTAAGAAATATAAGAAAATCTAATTAATATGTGCCTGAAATGAAGATATTCATAACAATGAACTCTAGATCATACATGTTAATGCATCTTAGAGAATTCTCCAATACATTTAATAATTGGGTCTCATTGTTAGCAAACATTTTAAATGATATTTTCTATCATTGTTTGTAAAAACATTTGTATTTGCCATTTGGAGCATTCGTCATTGTTTTTCTCTATGCAGATAAATTTAAAATAACTTTTTGTACTCTCTTTTGTTCATCATCAGTGTCTTAATTATTGATGCCGATGGCATTTTATTCTTTTTGTCAGAAGTGTGGATTTTGTCAAGGACCTTACATGAATTCTGGCGCTAAACAGATGTGCATTGGTAAACATTTGTGACTAAAGGGATAAAAACTTTTAAATAAAATTTTATTCCTCTCTGAGCTCCTTAAGGGAGTGTAGAGTGCATAATATGTTTTGGTGCTCCAGGGATTGGAACCATAGTAGGCACTCAATAAATTTGAAACACACATTAATTGAACACTTTATATTTTATACTATGGCCTTAAAATTTTAGCTTATACAATTTAAGTTTTATCACTTATAAAACAAATGCAATATTAATGAAGGAATTTTTGGAAATATAAAAATCATATATAAAAGAAAACAGAAATTACCCAAAGTTTCACAATCCAAAAAACAAACAGTGACTGATTTAATATGACTGTATATTTCTATTCATATATTTTTTGTACCTAAAAATTTTTAAATATATACATAATATTTTATCTTATGACTGTCTCACAACCAATTTAACTATTTATTTATTGTGGACCATTTAGGGAGTTTTAAGTTTTTCTCTACCATAAATAGGGCTGAGATAAATATTTTGTATATATCTTTATATCTTGAATATTTCCTGATGAAATGGTCGTTTTTGTGCAAATACTATGTCATAGTACAATAGCTCTTTAGAAATTTTGAGTGATCTTGCCAAATTTCTATGGTTCTGGAATGCATTTAACAGAGTGTTATTTGGCCCTAGTTGTCTTGGAGAGAAGCATTTGAATCAGAGGTTTGAAATTTTGTAATATGCAGACTGGAAAAATCAGTCACCTCAAAACAAAACGGGCTTCCTTAAGAATTCTGAGTTCCATCACTCTCCCATCTGCATGCTGGGCACCAGCCCTGGTGGGCCTGCGCTCCAGACCCCAGCTCGGGTATGATAACAGCTATTGCTGGGGCTGCAGTCATGAGCACTGCTGATTACAGACTGTTTGCCGTGTTCAGACACAGCACTAAGAACTACCTCCTATATTTTGGTTCTACTTCACAAAAATCTACTCTGAAGGTGTTCTTTTTAGCCTCTCTTAGAGAGGATAAGGAGCTTGTCCAGGGTTACATAGGTAGAAATCATATTCATCTGTCTGCCAGGTGTTAAGCATGGGAGTACTTAGGACTAGTGTCTTCATCATATATGAGTGTCATTGGTCTCTATAATCTCCACTGTTGTGTAATCAAGTTCCTCCTCACTGTTCTCCCCATCCATGGCATCTCATAGTGCACAACTCAGTAGACTAAACCCATACCTCTACTGTGTGTCTTTGCTATCAGAAAAATCCTGAAATATTATTGGCCTTGTGCAGACATGGCAGTATGCATCATGGTCCTTCTGAACTGTTAATCAGTTATATGTATTAATATTTCATTCTGTTCCATCTGTTAATACGTATGGAAAAGTTTACGTCTTTAAATCTGTAACTGTTGAGAACACGTTTCCTTTTTATAAGAGACCATGGCCCTTTAATGGCACCGTCAAAGGAAAAGTGGGTTTTTATTGGAAACTACAAAAATACCTAGCATTTCTGGCAAGGTTGATACATTTATCAGTGAAAGTGAACTGGGGACATTTCTGATGTCAATGTGCTGTTTCAGTTTTGGGAGAATTCAGGTCCAAAGATTTTATTATGAAAATCGTTTTGACTTAGAGTGCTAAGGATTGTGTGTGTGCTTATGTGTTTGTATGTGTGTGTGTGTGTATGTGTCAGAGAGAGACAGAGAGAAAGACAGAGAGAGAGAGAAAGAGACATTGATTTAAAAATGAAAAAAAAAAAAAAACCTGCAGGAGTATGAGAGTTAGGATGGCTTAAGTCTCGATGCTGATTTTAACCGAAATAAAGAGTATTATTAACCTACCCAAATTAACTCTTGTAGACATAATTAACTCTCTGAGAACTATCCAAATTCTTAAATTCTTTGAGGAAGTGATGGGAAAATTCACTGTGAGAGTTCTATAGCAGCTAAAAAACAGAAGACAATCTCATTTCTCTGAGATTCACGTGGAAAGCAGAACCAGGTGGGGATGTTACCCAGACTGGGGCCAGCAATAAAACAATCCAATGGGACCTGCTTCCTCTAGAGGGCAGGGCCTCGGAGGGCAGCTCAGCTTTGGCCAAAGGTGGAAAAGCCAGGTTGGGGACACCAACAGAGCCTCTAATTGTGTGCTCTTTAAAGTAATATTATAAAAATATTTATAATATTTATAATTATAATTTATAATTATAATATTTATAATTATAAAAATATTTATTAACAGACAGACCCATAGGTTGTTAGAGTTGGAAAAAATTGTAGTTAGGTTTGAGTTTTTTAGGTGAAAAAAATTTTTCCCAGAGTTGCTAAGGTTCAAGTCTAAAGTGACAAAGCAAATATATTAAAAAAAAAAAAAATTCAAAGAGAATCTCAGGTTTCTTGATGTCTACTCTGGGTTGCTTGTCATGAACTCACGTTGCCTCATTTTATAGTTTGCTTTTGGTAGATTACTTTAGATTTGTTCTGCTGCAATTTAGACATTCATTGCATATACCAATTTCACAGTACTTTGCAGTTCTGTTTATGGGTTACATTGTTGGATTTATGTTACCTTGGTGGGTCTAGTTCATTTACAGTCATCCCCCCTTATCTACAGGGAATGTGTTCCAAGCTCCCACAGGGGATGCTTGAGACCACAGGTAGCATGAAACCCTATACACACTATGGTTTTTCCTATACATACATACCTATAATTTATAGATGAGGTGCAGTAAGAGATTATCAATAATAACTAATAACGAAATTGAATGATTATAACAATATACTATAATAAAAGTTATATGAATGTGATCTCTCTCTTGCTCTCCCTCCCTCCCTCACAAAATATCTTATGGTAGTGTTCCTCAGGTAAGTGAAACTGCTGAAACTGAAACTGCAGATAAGGGAAAACTACTGTACTCTCTGAAATGGCCAGGCTGTTTAGTAAAAGCTACTAAAATCCTATATACCTACCACCACCGAGGGACAACAAACCTATGGTGTTAATCTCAGTAAGTGCATAAAAGCAACACTGAGAATTACTATATTGATGTGGAAAAATTGTATGTGACATTAATGTCATATGTGTATGATCACGTGTATTGATCTTATCATCCAGGCAGAGGATTTGCTATTGAAAGATACATATACCTAGATAGTTATTGTGGCCCCCAATAAAATGAATACTAACCTGCAGACTGAAAGTTCCTCACCCTGATAGTCTCATGCCAGCTCTAATTTTTATCAGGATGCTCACTCTCAGTAAGGGAATAACAGAACCCCACTCCATCAGGTCAGCCACAACTGTGCCCAGTTGTCATTCCCGTGCCATCACAGATGCAGGGATAAGTTGTATTAGCTTCCTGTGGTTGCTGAAACAAATTACCACAACCTGGGTGGTATAAAACAACCTAAATTTATTCTTTCATAGTTCTGGAGCCCAGAAGCCTGAAATCAGTATCACTGGGCTGAAATTGAGATGTTAGCAGGGATGCACTCCTTACGGAGGCTCTAGGGCAGCAACTTTTCCTTGCCTCCACCTGCTGCAGGTGGCTGCTGGCATTCCTTGGCCACATCACTCCTATCTCTGCCTCTGTCTTCAGGTCATCTTTTCCTCTGTGTCTGTTCAGATGTCCCTCTGCCTCTCTTTTATAAGGATACTTGTGATTGTATTTAGGACCTGCCATATAACCCAAGATGACCCCTCCATTTCAAGATTTTAATTTAATCACATCTGCAAAGTCTTGGCCATATAAAATAAGATTATAGGGATTAGGACCTGCTATCTTTGGGGACCATCATTCAGCCTAAGACATAAGTGTACATTGTTTTCTGGACTGAGGGGACCCTTAGACAGTCCAAACTCTACTTGAAAAGTTTAACAGCCTTTGCTGCCTGGAAATTATATGAATAATGAGAAGGGGATTCAGGAGTTGTATTTTTTATAGGTAGTATTAAATCCGTGTGAGAGACTGCTCTTCCCTGCGGAATGAGTGTAGAAAGAAAGGGAGAAACACAAAACTGAGCCTTGGAGCACTTTAAGCATAGAAGTCAAGGAGATGAGGAGGATTTGGAGAAAGTGAAACCTGCCAGTGCACTGGGGCAGAGGAGGACGGAAACAATTGGCAAAGAGGGTCTCACTGAGGAGAACAGTCTTGGGGAGTGGGGGGCACAAGCTTGACTAGAGTGTGAGCAAAGGGATGTGAGAAGAGCAAGTGTGGAGGTGGAGCCGCCTGACCAGAGGCTGAAGGATAGGTACGTGACATTCAAGGACAGAAGGGAATTCTTGCTGGAGAGCTGGAGAGTGAAGAACGAGGTGCATGCACTAGATCTTCCAGGTGTCACTCGATGTTAAAGAACATGTATAGGAAGTGAGACTAGTTACCAGCACAGGATCTGGCAATCCCGCTGCTGAGCATTTATCCAGAGCAAAGGAATGCAGTTTGCCGAAGAAATACCTGCCCTCCCATGTCCATTGCAGCAGTGTCCACAATAGCCAAGATATGGAATCAACCCAAGTGTCCATTTGTGGATGAATGGACAAAGAAAACGTGGAATAGATACACAATGGAATACTACTGAGACATAAAAAAGAAGGAAATTCTGCCATTTGCAACAAGAATGGAGTTTTATTCCTCCATCAGTGAGAGCTGTTTGACAGCAGATGGTGAGCAGGAGAGGTGGTTATGACTAGGACTGGGCTTCGCAGGGCTATGTGTAGGTGGCAGGTATGGGAACTGAGGGTCTGTAAAAAGAACTGATTAGGATGAAGGATAGTGAAATTTAAGTTAGGGATAGACATCAGAGGTAAGTAAGCAAGCCGTCTTTATGGGTATGCGACCCATGCAGCCACACAGAGCCCTCTATTTAGAAGGACCCTATCCTTGGTTTGATGCTCTGCAGTTGCCAACTTGAAATCCTTAATCATTCTCTCCTGGAGTCTATACTTTGTCAGCAAAGTCAGATGAGACAGTGTAGCATATACTAGGGACTTGGAGGCCTGGCCCTTGGCTCTTGTGCTGTCCTACCTCCTGTCAACTCCCTGCCTTCACAGGATGAGCTCTCAGTTGCCCATTCCCCTGCTTCATGGCCTCCCAAGCCCCACCAAGCCTCCCTGTCCTCACTCTGCCTGGCCACCACTGCATCCCTGGCACCCTGGTGCCCCAGGTACCACCCAGCCAACTCCTCCACACTCCACCACCAGTGACCACAGGCACCTTCCATCCCTGGAAGAGGCCAGGCCTTGGGCTCGAGGAAGGTCAGGGTTGTGTGTATGTTCCCTGACATGTTTGGGGGTGGGGCATTCCCACCCGTGCTGACAGGCCACAGTGCATTAGGTAAGCATTTGCCTCTTGCCAACCCTCAATCCATGCGTCCAGTGTGTCCTGGCACAGAGATCGCTATTTGTTAGGGTTCACCCACTCACTGTGGTTTGGGGTGGTGGGACTGTGGAAAGGAGAGTTAGATTTCCACATCCCTTGCCGGAGCACAGCATCTCAGTCAGGCAGCTGGCGGGCCTCCGGCACACAGTCACAGGGCACGGCCTCCAGGTGCCCGTGAGAGTCTGCATTCACCGGTGGCTGAGGGAGTACCACATGAAATAGCAAGTTAAAAGCACCGTAGGCAGTTGTGAGAAAGATCACAGAAGAAAGGAAGGTATTTAATGTTTGAACTTTTATCTGCACTTCCCCCTGCTCCCTGCTATTTATATGAGAGACCCCACATTTTCATTTTGCACCAGGCCCCAGAAATGATGGCAATGGCCCTGGTGATAAGATCAATGTACTGAGAGTCCTAATGGGGTGGGAGGATTGTTGGAGGCAATGTGCTGGGGGAGACGAGGAGAAGGATGGGAGACACGGTCAGAGAATAACGGGAGGGGCCAGAGGGATGGATGAGGCCACTTCTAGTGATATCCTTGCAGGTAAGACCATAGGAATGGGTGGTTGAAGTATTAAAATTAAAAAGACTGTTGTCAAAAAGTCAAGGGACCAAGAAGCAGACTATTAAACATGATCAACCACATGGGTATTGAAGTCACCAAGAAGAATAACATGAGTAGTGTTAATAGAAGATTCAATGACTAGGAATAAATCTTCAAGAAATTTGGAAAATCCTGGGGCAGTTAGAAGGAGTTGTAACAATCAAAATGCCCATTTTTCCATTAAATTTTCATTCAATATTTAGAGTTAATGAACACTTTTGTGACTATTTATTCAAAACCTAAGTCATTATTCTTGCTGCTTCTGGGACAAGAACAAAATATTAAAATAGGGCTACTTGTTCTTCTCTTTAGAAGACATTATTAGGAAAATGAAAAGACTGTGGGGAAGTATTTGTAAAACATATATCTACCAAAGTCTCATGTCCAGATTGTATAAAGAACTGTATAAAGAATACTCGCTATTTAACAAAAGAGCCAACAATCTAACAAAAATATAACAGAAGAATAAACACATCAGAAGGTGCTTATGAAAATTAAAACCATGAGACATCACAATAAATCTACTAAAATGATGAAATTAAAGACAATGGACAATACAGACCGTTGGTGAAGATGCAAAACAACTGGAATTTGCTTACAATGCTGATGGAAATGCCAAATAGTGCAGACACTTTGGAAAATATTTAGTCAGTTTCTTATTGAATTCAATATTCACTTATATGATCCATATATCCCACTTTTAGATATTATCTAGTGGGAGCATACGTACATGCAAATATCTATATACAAATGTTTATAGCAGCTTTATTACTGATAATAACCCCAAACTGCAGATAACGGAACTCTCCATCAACTCATGAATGAAGATAAAAATTGTGGTACGTCCATAAAACTGAATACTATTTAACAATAAAAATGAACAAATCTCTGATATCTGCATCAAAACAGGTGATTCTCAAAAGTGTTACCCTACTTGAGAGAAGCCTGGAATAAAAGGCCACATATTGGATTATTTCATTTACGTGATATATGAGTTGATCTGTGTCCCCTCAGATTTATGTGTTGAAGTCCTAACCCCCAGAACCTCAGAAAGTGATATTTGGAAATAGAGTCTTTTATAGAGGTAATCAAATTAAAATGAGGTTATTAGGATGGGTCCTAATCCAGCAGGAGAGGTAATTTTATGAAAAACAGAAATTAGGGGACAGACACACATATATAGGAGAGACAATGTGAAGAGATGCAGGGTGAAGACCACCTACAGATGGACCAAGGTGAGAGGCCTGGAACAGATCCCTCCCTCACAGCCCTCAGTAAAAATTAACCCTGCTAACACCTTGATCTCAGAATTCCAGCCTCCAGAACTGTGAGACAATATATTTCTGTTTTTTTAAGGCACCCTGTTTGTGACATTCTGTTATGGCAGCCCTGCAAACTAATAGATATGACTTCTCAATATGGTAAAACAGAAATCAGATGGGTGGTTTCCAGGGATGCTGGGGAAGAGGGAGTTTACTGCAAGGTTTTCTGGGTAATGATGGTGGTGGTGGTGGTGTTGGTGGTTACCTGACTACACCTATTTACCCAAACTCATCAAACTCTACATCTCAAAAGGATGAATTTTACTCTATGTAAATGACATCTTAATAAGCCTGACTTCAGCAGAGTTTACAATCTTTCCCCAGCTGCTCTGCTGCTAGGCTTTGATGGAGTTCATCCTGGTCACTGGTAGGATGTGTGACTGAAGAAGAGAGTAAGGAAGATCGCTCCACACAAAGGTGGGAAGCACAGAGGGAAGAGAGAAAAGGACAACCTAGAAGGAAGAGGCAGGAAGGCGGACAGATGAGATGCAGTACCACTGAGAGCTGGAAGAGGGTGGGATTTCTGAAAAGACGGGGAGATTTAAGCAGAGTCACATGGAGTGTAACTTTGGGGAGAGAGATGGGTAAAGAGAATTTAGGAAGTGTCATTGTATGCAGTTGAGTTAGTCCTTTTTTGCCATTATGCCCTCAAGGAAACCTTTAGTAGAAGCCTACATTGCCTATCAAGGATTTTTGAAGTCAGACATATTATTTATTTTGCACTTATTACTCTGCTGAGATGAATTTTAAAAAAGTGGGAGTCCTGTTTTGCTTGATTTCTTGTTTATTTATTTATTTACATGCCTACTTCTCCCAGACAGCAGGACGGGAGCTGGTGAATTGTAATAACACTTGCCCTCCCTGGCCCCTGCTCTGCTCCTTGCACCGAGCATAATTTCAGGTGCTACTTGATGGCAGGCCATTGAATTTCAACTGAAATGTACCTGCTTTTTTATTTTGGATAGTGATGATCTTTGTTGAAAGAAGAAAGCAAAAGGAATACATTAATCTCAATAAAATAAGTATGCAATTTTATTGGAATAAACTCTGTATTTGCATGTAACCTTGCACTCTTACATATGAAATATTTTACAAGTACATGTTTTTTGAGGAAATATCTAGATGTTTCTCCTATTAACTAGAACTAAAATTGCATTCTCTGACTTTTCCTGCACGTCAGAGTAGGGGACATTAGGTCTTTGATTCCATACAATGATTAAGGCAAAGTTTACTGAAGGTCCAAAGGTGAGTTTGACCCTGCAGCTAGTATTTTGGGGGTTAGAGATTTCAATGGTATCAAGGTCCTATTTTGTTTTCTATTTAGGGGCATAATCAGAGGCTAGGAACATTATTATCTGCTCAAATACCATTTGGTGGGGAGAAATATGCATTTCATATTTTATAAAGAGAGTCCATGGGAGTATTAAATGAAAAATTGTGTGATCAAAGGAATAACGGCTCATCGTAGAGAATATAATGCCCGCATATTTTAACCTACAAACATTTGGACTTTTTTCACGTGCATGAACATTATGGCATGTGAAAAAGAATCCTTCCAAATGACTGTTTCTTTGGGAGCTGCATGTGAGTGGAGACAAGCACAGATGTCTTTATTAGGCTCTAGTCTAACTAGCTTCCCTTGAGGGGACCCTGGCGGGCAGGCATTAGCGGGCTGATGCCTAATCTGTGAGAATCTCTGTGCTCATTACGGTGCTCATTAGTGGTGGGTGACCTCACAAGGAGGCACACGGTACTGCGATTTCTCTGATTCTCAGGCCTTGCATATACTCTGGGGGTAAACATGTGAGATTCCAGATTCATACTCTCAAAATGAACCATTGTTCATACACAGATCATAAGCACCTTTCCACCAAACATCTCTCTTCAACGTACAGTTTCTACATCATGAGAACAATCGTAAACTGTTCACATATATGATATTTTTATTTGCAGTCCAGAGAATCAGCTTATTTTGGCTTTTAGTTAATTACTTCATTGGCTAAAACAGTTGTACCGATAGCACAGAATTTTTTAAGCTTTGAGTTTTATTCATTTGTTTATACTGAAAAAAACAAGATATGAAATGTTTTATTACTGTAATTTTATTGGCGGAAAATGCTTGTCTGCTTTTACCTTTGGCTGTTTCAGGTATAACTTCTTACATAATTAAGGTCATATGAAGAGAAATCCAATAGCGTTATTCTGAGATGTAATAAAAATTTTGAATATGTGCTATATAAGGTGGTGCAAATATTTTTCTTTGCTATAAGCAGTTTGATTGCTGTGAGGATAACTAAATAGTGAAAATTCTTTTTTATGTATATACTTTTGCAATAGCCCCTGAATCTTTCCTTAAGTGTCATCACATCAATTTCCTAGCCAAAAACAAATGCTATAAAATTAAATGTACTGTTTTTGTGAAATTTCCTCCTGAGTGAAATACTAACATTTTTTATTAAAGTGTACTCCTTATATAAGCACTTAAAACTAGATTAGAATCATGAACTAGATGGAGTTCAGTATTATCTCTGTCGTGCTGGTAACAAGCATAGTCAGAGGAAAAAGCAACACCAAAATGTTGGCCTTTCTTCCAATCTATGACTATATCACCATTTCCCTTATATTCATTTGGGAAGTTAAAAAAAGAAAACTCACTTTAAAACCTTTCTTTTAAAAGAGAATTCATTACAAACTCAGTGACTTTGCATATTTTCACTGATTTTATGTCCACCTACACAGAAAAGTACTTTTTGTGACTCACTTGCAGGAAAAAATAGACTTGACCCTAGCTTTGAGTCACTTGCTTAATAGAAACTGGCTCGAAAGACTGTAAATGTGGTTAAGCCACAAGTTAATTAAGTTTGACACTGTTGCTGGGAGTTGGCGAGGGTGAAAAAAGAATTATAAAGTTAGTACTTTGACATGAGGGAGATTTCTTTTTGTTAAAAAATATATAAAAGTTATAACCTTACATTAGGGAATTAATTTACATAGAACCAAGAGAAGTTTGTTTAAAATCTTAATAGTTCTTCACACCTCTCTGATCTTTTGCACACATTCCCTTCAGAATCCCTTCCCTGACTTTTTACATGAAAAACAAATCTTCTTTTAAAGATTTGCACACACACATACACACAGAGCAACGAAGAGGGCCCAAATCTTAACTGTCATATGCCACTAAATGTCCTCAGAAGTATAAAATAGCATATATCATGCAGTAAATTTAAAAAATGTTATTTTAAATTAACAAGCGGAATGCATCAGAAGAGTTTTTGGAATTTTCAGATAAGATTAGTGGATCCCATTCAAGCACAAGAGATTGAAATGGTGTGTTTCAGACATGAGTTTGTGGTAGTGAAGATAAATGATTATTTAAAAAGTATCCCTTCCTGTTATATGAGATACACAATATGCCTCAATCAAGTACTATGTGTGCATAAAAATGAAACTTTGCCCTTGTCCTAGCAGTAAGTTGGGAGATACATCCTTCATAGCAGGGGAGGGGAGGGAGGTGCCATTTGTGGGACCCTCTCTCACAGAAAGGGCATGAGAGAGTTTACAAGCAGAATGTGAGGCTGCCATAGGCTCCGCAAGGACTGCTTAGGGGACATTCCCGCTGCTTGTGTGGTTCATTCACTGTGATGACTTCCTTACCGTTGTGGCGTCTCTCCTCGATTAAGTTCTAGATATCACGTCTCAGCAAGATGCAGAGATTTTGAAATCAGGGCTTAAACATCAATAAAGGGATTTGGCAAAAAATGACAAAACTGTTCTATGAAATGCACTAACAGGATGGATGGGTCATAGAGAGAGATAATAACAGGGAGTAACAAACAGACCCTATGATAATAATAGCCTGAGTCTGGCAATGGATATCAAGCCCACCTCAATTAACAGAGATCTATAATCTCTCATTTGCAGTTTCAAACTCTAGAAAGCTCCATAACCAAGAGTTTTGTTTCTCTATAATTTATTTGGTGAGAAACATTGATCTATGTAGCCATAAAGCTACCAGGAGTTTCTATCCTACTTAGCATGAATATCCATATAGTTCAGTCAGAAACATTGTGCTAGTGAATGGTGGGGCAGTAGTGGCTGCCCTAGACCACACTGGGGCTACAAGATACTGCACCTTTCTAAAATCTGAAAACTCTGAACTCCTGAACACGTCTGGTTCTGAAAGTTTCAGGCAAAAGATTATGGGTGTGCATTTCAACCAATCATTTGACCTGTCAATTTCTTGACCTGCTTTTCTGTCCCAAACTGTGTCTTGTTCTCAGTGATAAACTCTAGGTTGACCACTTTCTTGAACCATTGTTGATACACATAGGATTCTCAATCTCTTGGTCATCAGTTTGAATTCAGCTTTTACAGATCATTGAAAGAGGTAGCTGGTCATTTCTACTTTCATTGGGCTTTGAGACATTGGCTGGTAAGGAAGGCTAGACTCCTCTTTGGGTGCTGGAGAGATAAGGACCTCGTTTTCCCTTGAATGGCTTGTTCTCTCCCTGTTATTCTTATGTGAATAGAAGGCTTAAAGGGACATGTAGATAGCTCTGTCTTTTGGTAGTAAATACTAATCACTTAAAAGCTCCTTCTAGTGTTCAAAAAGTTTTTACATAATTTTTCCCTAGATTATCATACTGAAAGTACTCCTATGTCCAATAATCATGGATTTTATGTTTTATCTGCTTAATACCCATTTATAAATGAACCACATTTTCATTTGTACTGATATTCCCCCAAACCTTGCAAGGTGTGTGTTACTAAACCCATTTACTGATTTGATAAATGAAGTTCATAAACCTTGAGAAACTTGTCTAAGTCCCTACTGCTCAAAATGTGGTCTGGGTACAAGTGGCATCACCAGCACCCAGGCACCTGCTGGAAATACAGAGTTGCGGACCTCACCTTAGACTTACTGAATAAGAATCTGCATTTTGGGGGTGTGGGGGGGCAGTGGAGCTCTGTGGCCCAGTCTCTAACAGGCCACTGACCGGTACTGGTGCATGTGGCCTGGGGTTTGGGGACCACAGCTGTAGCCTACATATGGCTTAAGAGGAATTTGATTAGTTGACATATTTTATTTTATTAATTTTGTTTATTTCAATAGATTTAGGGGGTCCAAATGTTTTTTTGTTACATGGATGAACTGCACAATGATGAATGATGAGTTGACATCTCTTAGTCTTCCTATATACTTAAATAGCTTCTAATGGTAATCAACAGTGTCAGACTGCAAGGAAAGGTAACCTCTAAAATGCATGATTCATGTCTTTTTTGGTGCCCCCCACCCAAAATGAGGCAGTGTGCTTTGTCTCAGCTCAATTGTGTGAGGGGTTTATTATTTATCGGTCAGGATATGTAGTTAAGCTGCCATAACAAACAGTCCTAAAATTTCAATGATCAGAACAACTGAAGTCTGTTCCTTGCCCAAGCTCCTCATGGTGTGCCACGGATGCTCTAAAGAGACCCAGGCTGGCTGAGCATTACCGCCTTAAACATGGTCATCATCACACCAGAGGGAAAGAGACCCCTAGGGTCTTGCCCTGGCAGTGATGTGCTTGATCCAGAAGTGACACACATCACTCCGGTCAGAGCTCATTGGCCAGAACCTCTCACATCATCCCACCTACTCACCAGGGGGCCAAGAGCTTTGCTCCTCCATGTACCTGGCATGCAGCCCTCTGCCTCTCTTTTTTATCTGTCTCTTTTACCATTTTATATTTCGTTTTCTCAAAGGACTTTTCCTCAAGTTCACTGACATTTCTCTTCGCCTGAACCTCAGTACAATTCCTGGACCATTATGACACCAGTGAACAAAATTCTGAGATGAAAGCAATTTAACCAGAGTAGACTGATAGCCTGCATTTCCTATTAGATAAAGGCTATTAAGGATCAGTCATGTCATAATAAAATCTACTATTATGATACATTTTCTTTTCTTTATTATTCAGAGACAGTGGTCTTATTTAATTACCCGTGTTTATACAAAGTCAATGTGCAATGATTCTTTTGGGATGGTGATTATTTTGCTGGTATCTGATACCATCTTTTATGAGCAAAAATTAAAGCGATCTACCCATTTAACAACAACAACAACAACAAAAAAACTTACACACATTGTTTTAAAGTGAAAACATCCCATTTCATTTCATTTGGTATAACTGGATTTATAATAATTTATTTTGCAATATTTTTTTTCTGGACTGAGTACTGCTTTTGCATTTAGAAAATGGCTGTACATTTTCCAGATTCTCTTAGTGTGGGTTTCTCTTTTCTATTTATTATTATTTTTTCAGAACAGAGAACCCTCCTAAAATTGATTGAAGTGTATCAGATGCAATAAGAAGTCATATTGTAAAGGAAAAAGAGACATTTTTTTATTTCCTATTACAACTTCCAATTTACTATATTTCTTTCTTTCAAATCACATCATTTTATTAGTGAAAAAAAATGTTGTGAACCAAAAAGACAGAGTTCACACAGGTCGTCTACCCTACTATTAGTAACTCTGGTACAAAGTACTCGCAGAATTTACTAAGGTTACCTGGTTATTTTAAAAGCCTCTTAGACATTTCGGCAAGAGGCTGTGTTCTCATCCTGTTCCATTGAAGCCAGCCTGCTTTTAGCCAGATTCAGGACAGATAACACGCACAGCAGAACGTTTTAAACTCTTGATGTCAACATGATAAGTCCTGTAAAATTATATGGATACAAATAATGCCGTTTCATCCAAGCGATTGACAGAAACCGGTGGTGCAGAAATTCAGAAAGGCCCTCTGGTGATCCTCGTGTAGCCGGAGAAGGAACCGGCAACTGGTCACTGGCTGCTCCAGGGCCACTCCTTTCCGAGCTTGTCAAGTGGCAGGCAGCGCGCTGGGGTCTGTGAAGTCATTCCCTAAAGCTCACCATAGGAACCGAGGCAAGCACTTTGCGGGAAGGACATACACAGCTGTGATGTCACGGGCACAAAGATAATAATAAATGTGGCTAGTGTGGTGTCAACTACACCTTGGCTCTTTTGTCTTTTTTCCCTCCTCATATAATTTTGTATCCTTGTGCGAATCGCCTCATTAGGGAAAGAGACTGGAAATTGGGGTCAGGGTATTTAAACCTGACCTGTGCAGAGGCCAGACAAGGCCGGGGCCCACCGAGGTTTCACTTCAGAGCCCCGGACCACCCCTGAGGTGACACCAATTCAAGCCTCATTTTATAAAGGCCTTATTAATTATTGTCCTTATAAGAAGGAGAAGAAGCCTTATAAAGAAATGTGTCATTCTCAGAGTAGGAGTGGGCAGACAAAAAAAGGAAGAGAGAGGGAGAGGGAGAGGGAGAGAGAAAGAAACAGAGATCAAAAGGGAGCTTTTTTTTTCCTTTTGCTTTTCATGCCTCCAAACCTCAAAGGAGGTCGAGGAACAATCAGGCTCAGGGGTCTCCTGTGCTTTCTGGCAATTAGACTCAGCTGATGGGCTGAAAGGGATTGAATGGCAGGGTTCAAGGCCCTTCTCCTGAGCTGCAGACAACAGGCTTTTCCAAAGCAGCCGAGCAGCAGACACCATCGAAATCATTTCAAATGGAGACTTACAGCGAGGATTCATTAATTCACTGGCCTAAACAATTACGGGAACATATAATGTCTCTATAAACACTTTGATAAAGACTGTCATCTTAGACCTTCATTTTCCCTATTTTATTAGAGATTTTTAATGCCGGGTTGGAAAGGCATCTTTTATTTCTCCAATTACTGAATTATAAACCCTTTTTCTGAAAACCAGCCTCCCTCCAAAACCTGAATATTTCATTTTTTAACATTAGCCTGCAAAATTTAAAAGGAAAAATATATAGGTATATACATATTCCACCCTCAAATCTCTAAAGCTCACGTCATCATCTGGTTTGAGCATTGCAAATTCTTTCTCTGGGTTGTTCATTCTTTCGTGGCTCCTTTATAGTTCCCAGTGCCTCTTTATTTATGTAAAGTAAAATTTATTGTCCAGTTGGTGAATGCCAGCTAGCAGAGGGGAGGTAAATATAAGAATCTAGTATGGGGATAGGGATGGGGCAGGAGTAATTGGTAGTTTTCATCTAGATTTAAAAAAATAAAAATAAAAAGATGAGCCCATGAACTGTTTGGCCTTAGTGGCAGCTGGACAAATGTCCTGAAGAAAATCAAAGTGTCCATGTAGCAAGAATGAATGATGCTGAATTTCAAGTACTCTACTTCCGGAGTGGAAAGGGATCAAAATGATTGTGATGGGTTTGGTCACTACCCAAATGAGTGGTGATTTGCAAGAGAGCACCATTAACTGGCCTTTCAAGAGATGGGGGTCTGTTTTTAAAACTGTGCCGAGTGGTTCTGTGAACCGAGATCAACTCTGCAGCTCCAGTTTTATTTTCTCCATGGGGTTTCGCCTCCCATACCTGTTAGGCTTTGATTTTTAGGTGGAGCTGACCTCATGCACAGCACCCGGAGCAAAAATAGCTGCTCCTCTTTGCTCACCAGCACGGAGAAAATGTTTATACGTGTGTGATCACATCGGGCTGCTCAGTAGGGCAAGGGTTAACTACTTACATACTGTCGACCCCTTTCAAGCAAAGACTGAGAACTGCTGCTTCTAGGCAACCACATCAAACACTCGAGGGCTTTGGTGATCACTGATGACAAAGTAATAATAAAAAGAAATATGGCCGCTCTCAGGGCATCTTTCATCTGCTTACAGTGGGGCACTTGTTGCACAAAAGGCCAGTACTTTGTTTGACATATTTGGAAACTGAGGTAGCTGGCCCTTTTGCCTTTCCTAGAGGTGCTCAGGCTGACTGGAAAGGGAACCCAAAGTGCTTGACTTGTCCACCCCACTTGGAAGAGAGCTACCATCCTGATTCACAGGAAAAACGAGAGCTTATGTTGGGTGCCTCCTCAATTAATGGAATGCTCCTGGGGGCTGAGAGCGAAAGACAGTTGCCTGCAGTTACACAAATAGACAGAGATTTAGGCTTCAAAGACAACATCTTCCTGGGAACACCCTCAAGTTCTAGACAAATGCTCACCCTAAGCATACAGGGTGGTATTAGAAAACTCCGTGAGTATGGTAGGTTTGCCATGTCCACTTTGAATAATTTCTTTGACTTTTTTAAACTAAGACAGAAGGTGCCACAGTTGCAACGATTGCCATGGAAATATAAGTCAGGAGTTAGGGGCATATTCACCTAAGCTTCTCCTTCTGCAAACCCTACATTGTTAAATAACAAATAAAAATCTTGGTCTGCATGGTTTTGATGAGTGAAATTTTATTTTTATGCAAATTATACCCAGGGTTACTTTTCTTCTTTGGGTGGATGATAGAGATTCGAAAGGGGCAGAGTATACTCTGATAATTATGGTAGTTTCATTCTCTGTCTTCACCTCAATGCAAGTAGCTGAGGGAAGATGTCCACCCCTGCTCACCCTGGCCCTCCGCAGAGCGAGGGTGACTAACTCTGTGCTGGTTAGCATTCTAATTTAGTCTCCTCTCGTTCTTACAGAGAGGAAATAAGATTGGGGGAGATGCAGTCCTTCACCCAGGTTCACAGAGCTGGTACTGCTAGACCAGGCTTTGACCCTGCTCTGCTTTCCTCCAAAATGTAGGTTCTTTCCACTTCACTCATCCACTTGTGTATTAATTTCTTGATTTATTCTTCCATCCATTCATTCAAAAATATTTTTGACAATCCAAATGCCCCTTGGTGAATGAATTGATAAATAAAATGTGAAATATGCGTACAATTAGATATCATTCAGTGTTTAAAAGGAAGAAAGTCCCGACACATGCTACATCATGGATAAACCGTGAGGACATTGTGCTAACTGAAATAAACCAGTCACAAAGGACCAATACTGTATAATTCCACTTACACGAGGTTCCTAGAGCAGTCAAATGCAAAGATACAGAAAGTAGAAAGTGGGACTGTTGAGAGAGGGACATGGGGAGTTGTGGTTTAATGGGTGCAGAGTTTTAGTTTGGGAAGATGAAAAAGTTCTGGAAATGGATGGTGGTGATAGTTGCACAACAATGTGAATATGCTAATGTCAAAGAGCTATATGTTTAAAAATAGCTAAAATGGTAAATTTTGTGTTATTTGTATTTTACCACAATTTGAAAAAGAATTTGAAAAACTGTTATATTCTACACTATACCAATTCCAGAGAATATGAAGCTGAGCACAAAGTCCACTGTTACAATTAAGAAAAGCAAAACAAAAAACTGAATAAAAGGAAAAATATTTTTTCCCTCTGGCCCAGATTTAGCCCAGACTTGCCCTACAAAAACACAGGCTGCATCTGAATTGAGCAAAATGACATTCACTGTCTAGGTTAGGCAGATGAACCCACATTCTTTTTGTTAATCTGGGGACAGCATTAGACTGAATTTTAATTATATTTAGACACAGGGGTAAGACATGCAGAAACTATAACACTAAATAAAATACACACATTTCAGTATCTTGAAATTTATTCTAATTCTTACTCTGAATATTTGCTATTTGTGTGTTTTTGTTGTTGCTTCACTTTGTTAGAACTGAAGTTGGTCTCTTGTTAATTTTAATAGAAATACGTCACAACATTATTGTTGAAACATGTATTTTCTCTCAGAGAAGCATGCTGTTTGCATGTTATTTCTAAAGACATACTTAAATTTCCTTTACATTTATCTCTGTTAATTTCTTCTAAAGTCTGATTTGACCTACATGTATTCTTTCTTTTCTTTTAGCGCCAATTAAGTTTTGAGCTTGCCTTTGGGCAGTCTCTTCCTTCCCCTTTTCCTAGTACGCCCTTCCTCCAAGCACACAGCTAGTAGATGCCTCGTCGCTCTGTTGCTGCTTGACACACAAGTTCGTCTGTGGAATCTGAAATATTAATGCCCAGCATCAGGTAGCATATTACCAAAAGAGGCATGAGCCTTGAGATTTGAATTCGCTTTTACTTCTATCTCCTAAGAGTTTTTGCGGCTGTTGATGCTTTGCTCCAATGTACATATTTTGAAGTCTGCAAGGCAGACTAAGGAGTTTAGTTTTGTTTTTGTTTTTTTTTTAACTTCCAAGCTGAGAATTTATATCTTATCTTCTTTGAGCAGAAGTACATATACTTTATTCACTTTTAGTCATTTTGATTTTTTTATAATTTTTTTTTCCTATTGAAAACTGATGTAAATGCCAATTTTGAAAAGAGCAAAATGAGACCTGTCTTGGTCTGATTGAAACAAGGGGTGTTGTGGGGTGGTGAGTGTTCTAGAACCCATCCACTTCAGTCTTCACTCCAGTGTATGGATAAGGTTTTTATAAGGACCACTGTCACTGAACCTAGTATTAAATGTTGATTGGATCAAATTTATTGTTAGTCATCCACTCTCTTTTGGCCTCACTATTGTCTTCTGCAGAACATAACATTGGTTGTACTTAAACTGTACTTTTCCTTCCATGAAACATGTAGGCATCATTTCATTTTTCATTAGCTTCCAAAATTGCACCTCTCTCTGGAATAACCGGAAGAAAACTACTATACTCATGTGTTTTGGGCCCCACCTACATTCTTACACTCCCTCCGGTGTCCTTGCCAGCTCATTGCCTGCTTCCATCATAAGAAACAGTCCTCATTCCTCTTCCAGTTAGTCACTTAACCCTCTGAGCTCTGAAGCAGATTCATTGTCCCCTGTTTCTGTAACAAATGATAACCTCTGCCTTGGGCTTGGAACATTAGTCAAAGTACACATGATGCTTTCTGGCCATTTCTTGCTCCTAATTAAATACTATTTAGACACTATTTAGCATGCTAGCATTAATTCAATAAATGCTCATTGGGCTCCCCATGGGAGGCCATCGGAGATGAATCTGTCACACCCCTGCCTTCCAGATACTTGCAGACAGGTAAGGGGTAAAACATAAACTTTCATGAATGAAAGAGAAGATTATGAAAAAAAATAATGGTATGTACTAAGTGCCTGCTAGGTGCCAGTCATTTTCCATTCATTTTTTATTTGAGTCATCACTGCAAGACTCCAAAATTTATATTTTACTTTCATTTTTATTATAGGATGAAACTGAGTCTCAGAGGGGTTAATTACATCGGATCTGATTTCAAAGTCCGTGTTCTTCCCACTCTGGTATGTTGCTTAGGAGATCCAAGATGGACCAAGTGGGACCAGGTCCTCTAGATTAATTACTGCAAAGCAAAGACCTCCTAACCATGGTGCTGCTTGCTCTGACATTTCATTTTTTTTAGGATCAACGTAAACAGCATACATCAGCTCCAAAAGTACCCACCTGGCAACTACCAAAAGGCCAGACTGTGGCTTCAGCCAAAATGAAATGAAATCCGTGGCATACCTTCCCCATTTGCCCAAAACAGCTGCCCAGAGGTCATCAGGGCAGAGATCATATTTGCCCAGCCCACATGCTGGGAAAGAACCTGCTCTGCTTTCCAATGAACTGGCCTCCTACCCTGAATGAGTCATTTCAGCATGTCCAGGCCTCAGCAACAGAGTGTGCAAAATGAATGTAAAAATACTTAACATAGTCTTATGTTCTAACAATTGATTTATGATCATCCAAAGGCATAAAAGTAATACATGAAGACTAATCAAATAGTCTCCTGCAGATATTACAAGCTCTTCAGAAAGACTTGAGAGAACTCCTGGCACATGAGAAGTGTGCTAGACCTTTCATGAGAGGAAATGTGTTTATGGATATAATTCGGCAATCCCTGAGAGTAGCAGTAGGCGTTGGCAGGGAGGGAGTTAACCAAATGCGCCCCAGAGCCATCCAGAATTTTCAGCTAAGAGTGTGTTCACTGTGCTGTGAACCCCAATTAAAAATAAAACCCCTAGCTGGGTGAGCCCGTCCCATCCTTAGGATAAACAAGATTTGATTCACTGCAATTGTACTGTACTAACCGTGTTGTAGAGTAATATTGTATATATGCCTCCTCTGGGGAGGCACAAAAGGGGCGGCTTAATTATCATCTAGCCAGAAGGATGGGGCATAGTTAACACCTTTCTGGGTGGGCTGAAATTAATGACCCTTTCCCCTTACTATTGCCTACCTCCAAGTCTCTTTAGAAATGACTATACAACACAGTAGTTGGTATTCAGATCACGAGAGGGCATTTAGCCAAAGCATTTGTCTACAGGGTTTGATCTCTTTTTAATTTTATTCAGATTTACAACTGTGTTATTAAGTGAGATAACTGGATCCCGTCTGAAGTAGACCAGGGCCTTCCATACTCAAATCAGAACATCTGAAGTTAACATTAATTTTCAAGATTGGACTTAATGCTTTTTTCCTAAGTGTTTTTGCAGGCTGCTTTCCCATAGCCACATTGAACCGTCCGTTCTGCAGGGCTGTGCATGCAGCGTGCCTGCCCACTTCAGGCAGAGAGTGGGCTTTGGGGACAAAAAAGACCAGCCTTGTGAAGTGTGTTGCAGAGGGTTTCAAATTCACAGATGGTCAAATGCCTGGGGAATTCAGCTCTGTCTTTGGCCAAAGAGAGAAGCGCACCATACCTAATAATGATGTTTGAATTTAAAGTAGCATTTTCTCATTATGTGTGTGTGTGTGTAAACACATGTATGTATATACATGAATATACACCGATGCAATATTTAATAGCATTTTCTTCTTACATCATGCTTTTGCCATTCACAAAGTAGTAAGTGAAGATTCAGTGATGTCACAGGTGTTATGTGATGTAATTAGGTCATGTGGTAATCCACAATACAATCTTGAAATAAGGATACTATTAGCCCCACTTTACATTTGAGGAAAGTGACCTTCCAAGCCTAAGTGATTAATTCAAAGCTAATGAAGATTAGAATGACGACTCAAACCCATTTTTTTCTGATTCTAAATTTAGCGGCATTCAATTACATTACTCTGCCTTTTCTGGAAGTAAAGTCACAGTTACAAGGAGGCGGCCTGCTCATTCTCTCCACTTTTGTTCTCTAGGGTGGCGTGGAGGCACAGTGCTTAGGCACACTGGGTTCGATTCCCACTTGGTAAGTCTGTGTACTAAGGTTAGGTTTTTAAACTCTTTAGACCTCAGTTTTCACCTGTAAAAATGGGATTGATAAGAGTACCTATTTAATGGGAACTTTCCGAAGTCCAACTAATTCAGGACAAGTGCTTAGAATATTGTAGACACTCAATAAATGGTATATTCCATTCCTTTGGAAAATTAAATGGATTCTTGATTTGATAGCATTTTGCTCTTTTTATAACCTTATGAAATATCCTATGATTCATTATATTTTGATTCAAGAAGTGTTCATTGAGCATCTCTTGAGGGTCAAGACCTAAATTAGGAGATTTCAAACAGTTATTCGAGTATACTCCATTACATTTGCTCATGCTGCCCTGTGGGATAAGGCCTATGTAAAATCCCCTTTAAACATTATAACATAATGGAATATTTCTGTCTTCCCACTTTTGATGCCCATAAAGGTCACCTTGATGAGACTCTGAAGTCAGGGATGTGGCCTTTAAGACGTAAAGTGGGTGGCCAAAATATGGGCAGTTCTAAAGTCAAGGAGCAGAGGGAGAGTTAGACCAAGTAGATAGATATGACCTAGCGGGTCAGCAAAAGAGGCAGTTAGATGAGATTTTCTTGAATGTTTTGCTGCTGCTTCAGCTGGCTTTTACAGATGTCACAGAGCATGTGCCAGTTCTTACCCTAGAGGGCTTGAAGCCACCAATCAGTGTTAATACCTCATTCTCAAAAATTAATGTCCTCTTACAATGACTGTTTAATAGAATACTCCAGAAATCCAAAAAAAAAAAAAAAAAACCATTTATCCATGTTGGAAAAAATACTGCCCCTCCCCTTTTTTTCAAACAGAGTTAATTCACTTATTTAACAGATGTTTTAATGAGTATATACTATGTGCTAAGCATTGCAATAGGTGCTTTGGGAGCCAGTAGTAAGCAAGAGAGTATGACTTCTCTGTTCTCATGGAGCCCTCACTCTAGTGGAGCAGACAGAACTTCTTCAAATAAACACACTAATGAGCATTTAAAGATATCTAGAGGCAAAATAAAATGAGCACCAAGACAAATAAAATGACTCTGTGGGAAAACATGCTGAAGAAACATGACTTTAAATCAGGAACATGACTTTAAATCAGGAGTGAGGGGATTCTTAGAAAGGCTTTCTTGGAGGACATGTGGCTTGCACTACTTACCACCTAAAGGATGGAGAAAACTGGATGGGATTGGAGGGAATGTTATAGACAGATGGACCAGCATGTGTAAAAGCCCAGCTGTGGGAAGAAGATTAGCCTATCAGAGACCCAGAAAGCAAGCCAGTGGAACTAGAACAGAGAGAAAGAGAAGGAAGGAAGTGCAGGATGCAGCTGGCAAGTCAAGCAGTGGCCACAGCACACAGTGCTGCCATGAAGGTGTTGGTCTTTCCCTATGAGTGGTGGAAAACCTTTCAACAATGTTAAGCAGGGAGGTGACAGAATCGCATTTGTTCTTTTTGAAAATATTATGTGAGCTGCTGTGAGAATGAATAATGGGCTGTGAAAGACAAGGATTGCAGGAAAGAAAGGAAGGCAGCTTGGAAATAGTAGTCAAGATATGAACAAATAAATGGACTTGAGCAATATTTTGTAGGTAAAATGGAAAGGATTGGGCAATGGATTGGATAGCTCTGAAGGGGGAAGGGTGGAGAACCAGAGGGAACTTCCAGACTGTATAACTGGATGAAGTGGCAGTGACATTCATCGGGCATTCAATCAACACTGAGAAAAGATTAAATGTTTATGTCAAGTTTGAATGATATTGGGCCATTCAAATGGGCATGAAGAGAAAGAATTAGATGTTTGAATTTGAAGATATGAGGAGTTCTTTGGATGCATATATAAAATTGTGAGTCATTGGCATTTGAGGCCCCAATAATTGAGGCTGTGCAGTTAGATGTGATTATTTAGGGAACTAGCATAGAGAGAGATGAGAAGAAGCACAGGCTAGACTGCAGATATGAAATACTGGGTAGGTGCTGACACTGAAAAAGAAACAGAAAGGGTACAGCAAGGGAAGCAGGAGAAGAATTGGAAATACATTGTGTCATAAAAACCAAAGGAAAATGAAGCAGTTAGTAAGAGTATGAAATGGTCTGAGAGTCAACATGAAGACTGAAAATCATCCACAAGACTGTGCAACTTTGCGGCTATTGTGGTAAATATCTGTTTTGCCAAGTGAAGAGACATTACTCATGCTCCCATTCACATGGTGAGTTGAGGAGCAAGTGGAAGGTTAGCAAACGGAAAATACAGGTTTGTTCAACTTCAGGGAATATAACTATAAGGGCAGGAAGAAATATAAGGTATTGACTGGAGGCACTCATTTACTCTTACGATCATAGCTACCATCTGCATGTACTGATATCCAAATCTGTTATCTCTAGCCTTGACACCCTCCAGGGCTTCAGATACACATCTACCTGATCTTGAACTTCTGCTGAGAATCGCACATATCTCAATCCCATTATATTCAAAATGGAGCTTATCCCATTTGTCCTTGGCCCAAACCTCCTTTTCCAGCTGTGGTCTTCAGTTCAGTGCATGGGAACTTCTTCAACCAGCTCACAAGACAGAATGCTGGGTGTCATCTTCACTTCCACCTCACTCTCAGTTCACCTATTTAAACAATTTCCAATTCTTACATATATCACAGATCTATGTACTTCTCTAACTGGCATCTCAAATCATGTATGTCCAAACAGAAACTCTTGGTTTGTGCCCCCAACCTCCCGAATTCCCCCTCTCAAGTCTTCTCTGTCCTGTTCTGCCAGAATTGCTCTGGCAAAACAACAACAACAACAACAATGACAGCAACAAAACACAAAACAAACCCTTGGCATTTTCCTTAACTTCTCTCTCCCAAATCCAACCAATCAGAAAATCCTGTTGGTGTTTCAATAGACATATGTCTAGGTATTGACTACTTCCCATTTTCACTTCTGGTGCCCGGATCACGCCACTAAAATCTCTTGCTTGGACTATTGCAGTAGCCTCGCTAGTTCATCTGGCCAGTCTCATGTATAATTCCCCACAAGGGAGGGAAAGCAATCTATAGAGTTGTTTTCTGCCTCCCACATCTAAACCCCATTATCCCTGCCAGTGTCTCTCACATTGCCTGTTTTATTTTCTTCAAAACATAAGCATTGATCTCTTCTTGAATCTCTTATATAAATATTTGTTTCCTTATATATGTTTATGTCTCTTCTCATTAGAATGCAAGCTCCAGGAAAGACAGATGTGTTCTCTGCTGCATTTTCAATGCCTTACACAGTGTCTGGCTTGCAGGAGGGGCTCATTAAATAAGTTTTGAATAAATAAATCCTGGGGTTAATATTAGCACAATAAATAAGCTGGGGCCAGGCCTGCTGGATGGGATCCTTCAAGAGATCTATCTGTAAAGGAAGGTTAAACGTTTTTGGTAGCAGACAAGAGATAAGGATGTAGATACAGAAAGTGTTGTTGATGAAAAACATTTGTTCACTCTGTAGAAAAATACCAGATTTGGATGTTTTACAGTGTGAATTCTAATCATCAGTTTCATTGCACAAAAAGTATGAGCGGATGGCATGAAATAAATGTAAGTAGGCTGTTGATCCTCTACTACTATTTGAAGGACTGCTACAAGTTTTTTTTTTTTGTCTCAGAGGTAGTCTTTGCTCACTAATGAATTCAGTTTCCCTTCATGCCCTTCCTGAACTAAACATTATTGTCTGACCTGACAAAGCAAATTCATCCTTTTTAGAACAGTAAACATTATTATTTAATAGATTTGGATAGAAACAAAATCATTAGATGCTCTGCAGAAAGCAAAGTTTGTCTTGTCAGGAAACTTTTCATCCGAATAAGATAAAGAAGTTAATCAGGAGAGAGTTACAGAGAATTGGATTGTCATTTGAGCTGGTCTATGGTAAAAATACATACAAAATTTTTTTTTTAATTATTTGCTTTTCACTATCAAACGCTCTGTGAAACAATTGGGATTTGAGGACAGGAGTGAAGAAGGAAAGGAAGAAAGTGAGCGTAATGAATGGGTCAGGAGAGATTCTTCTACAGGTGAAGGGCAGGCTGGGAAATATCGCAGAAGAGAGTCAGGAAAGGTACACAGGGGACTCAAGAATGTCGGTCTGAAGCAGAGCTGGGGAGAGAGTTGGTGAGTGTGTTCCTACTGAATTTCTCCCAGTCCATAATGCCCTACTGAGCAACACCCAGGATATTACCCTATGCTGCTGTAATAAATAATTCATTCACAGTCCTGCGTGGGTAGAAAAGCACTGGCGCCATTTTGACTTCCTACAGATACTGCCACTCTTCTTCAAGGGAAATGAGTCCTTCTCACCTCTACAAACATCTTCCAACTACAAGAAAGGCAGTAAGCAAATTTCTCTATCTGGCTGGCAAACAGCATACGTTCCTTTCTTTGAATTCAGAAACTGTCACTTCTGGGTTTCCTTTGTGAGAAACAGTTCCTATAACAACATGAGAAGCCAGACCTCTGGGGGGACCTTCTGAGGAGCTCTGGAATCTTCTTTGCCTCTGAGGTAGGGAGGAGAATGCCAGCAATACCGCTCAGGCTCCCTTGTTGACACACACTTATATCTGGAAGAGAGCCAATCCCTGAACACCACGGGCAAATCCACTCTCCTCCCAGGTTGCTGTAAATTATGCAGCATCTCAAATAGAAAAGCAATATTTTTACATCTATCAACTAATGACTAAATGAAGGAACTGTTGTAAAATATTCTCACAGTCTGAAAAACAGATGTGTGTGTCTCAGGGCATTTTAAACACTGATATTGATAGATACTCTGTACATTTCAAATACATTATACAAATATATGTGTGTGAAAACATTTGCTTGTATATCTGAATATCTGTATATTTCCTATACAAATTATCCATCAAAATTTCAAGAATATTGTTTTAGAAAAAATTAGTAATAACAGAATTTAGGAAAAATAGCTTCTTTGTGACTACACCTTAGCTATGTAACTCTCCTATTATAGACCTTAAAGGAAACACATTTAGAATAAAGTTAGAAATTCAGATGGGAAACACTGAATTACATAGTGATATATAGAAATAGATTTAAAAAATCCTATTTTTAATAAATTCACTTTGCAGTTGCTTCTTAGTTTTTAAATCCTTTTTGTTGTGGTTATTTATCTATTGTGATTAATGAATATATTTATCTCTAATTCATTATTAAAATTTAGCTAGACCAAAAATGATTGGCTGGGGCATAGTAATATATCTGTAATGTAAGGTTGCAACAATAGGTCACTTTCTCTTCACATTATTTTATATTTCTAGACCTGCTGTAATAGCCCAAATGATTCCATTATACAGATATTTTTCATAATAATATTAAATTACCTTTACTTCTTCCATAAATTGTACATAGTGATTTGTGCTATATCCATCTTCTTTTCTTCTGCTAGTTGAAATGAGAATTCGCCATGAGATTTTTAACCCCAGCTTTCCCAACTGTACCCATCCTACATTTGAAAAAATAAACAAGATAATGGGGGAAAATGCTATTGTTAACAGACGAACACACAACCATGGAACTAAAGCAATTCTGCTAAATAAGAAGGTCCCGCTGTAATCTTTTCTTTTAATATATTTAAGTTGGTTTAATTTGTTGCATTACAACATAGCATCGTGAAACTTTTGATACAATAAAACTTTGAGAATTCAGACTTTATAAATCCACATTTTCCCCCCTCCTGTGAGCAGTGATTGAATTAAAATTTAACTTTATCCTTTCTACACTGTAGGACAAATGTCTATACTTAATATATTTATAAGAACATTTATGTTTTAATTTTAATTCTTAGTCCAATATGACATGGGCATTTTAGGAGAATAGAATGTTTTGCATTTTGGTTTTGTATGATATTTTCTCATGGTCAGATTTGGGTTATGCGTTTCAGTGCAGGATTTACATAAAAGATGTGATGTTCTCAGCACATCTGGAGGCAAATGATGCCTATCACCCAGTCAAGGTGTTGTCTTAGCTCAACATTGCATGGTCACTATTCTCCCCTTTGCTATGAAGTAATTTGAGGAGAGACTTTTCCAGAATATTCAGTAATCTCTCTTGTTATCCAAATCCCCTTTAGGTTTTTTAAGTCTTTTTTTCTCTCCTCTTCATTTTACAGAGCTGCTGCTGTTATGCTTGTCACCTGCATCTCCCTGCAAGTGTCTTTCTCTTTCTAAATTTTGAAATGGCCTTTTGGCCTATGACCTCAATTATCAGATGGGTTCCTGAAAAGATGTTAATTTGCTCCCTTTCAAGATTTTCTTGTTGCAAGCATGAGAGCTTATGTTTCTTTAGCTCTCTACTTGTCCAAGCTGAAATTAGAAGTCTCTGTTTTTGGCATTTAGATGTTAAATCCATCTGGGGCTGGTTCTTGTATATGCAACTAATTTTAGTCTACTTATTTTTATTTATACTCCTTTCCTTTCACATTTGTTCTTGTAGATGTTATAAGGAAAAGTAGAGTTTGAAATCACCTGTGTTCCTCAGCAATTGGGCAATTTCACACTTAGCATGGTGCACTGAATGAAGTTCTTGAGATTCCCAAAACAAAGAATTAATGGGGACTTAATTTGGAGCAATCTAGAAAGAGGCTTGCTATATGTTACCTTAGATATCTCCATGCTATTTCAGATATCATGCCCTTTAACTCTCTGCCCCATTTCATTAAGGGACTTATTAAAGACTCTTGCCATTGGCCATTGAAGTCATGAGTTAAATTTTTACCCTAATCTTACTTTTATATTCTTTTCTTCTTAGATCCAACCTTGTCTTACTTGCCCTGGTTGTTTTCTTTTGTCTGCAATAAAGCTTCAATCAGTCTATTACCTATAGTGAAAAGGGTCCAAGATCTGAAGTCAGAAAGATCTGGGTTTGAGGCTTGTTTTTAAGACTTTGGTCTATTCATTTAATCTCTCAGACACTTAGCTTCCTCATCAGTACCACATACACCGCAAGGCTATTTTAATTGCTATTGACTTGTGATTTTTTCTTTTCCATTTTCAAAATCTTCTTACATTTGATTTTTCACTGAGGCACCTGCACCTCAGTATAGATCTACAATTCCTAGTCCTTCACATGGCCAAGAGCCTCACCAACCACAAATTCTTCTCTCTTCCCAGGTAAACCCACCCATTCCCAAGTTTTCAAATACCATGTATAAGCTGATGAGTCTCAAATTCTTCCTCCAGCTTCTGTAGGAACTTCTTTTTTGAATTCTAGCCTAAATCCCAATGCTCATGCAGCATCTTCACTTGGTTATCTAATAGGTGATTCAAACTTCATGTCCAATATTGACCTTTAGAGTTCTTTCAGGTAATATAGTTCACACTCAGTGATCCCTTTCTCAATAAATAGCATCAACCTTTATCCAGTTGCTTTGGAAAAGATAATCTGGAGTCATTCTTGACTCTTTCTTTACAGCTCGTATTCAGTCCATCAGCCAATATACATCCTAAATCCTTTGAAACATATCTACTACGACA
This sequence comes from Lemur catta, assembly GCF_020740605.2. Taxonomy (NCBI): domain Eukaryota; kingdom Metazoa; phylum Chordata; class Mammalia; order Primates; family Lemuridae; genus Lemur; species Lemur catta. The sequence continues at coordinate 13,630,029 of NC_059136.1, forward strand.
TCCTAGTCTACACTATCACCATCTCTTACCTGGACAGCTGAAATTATCTCCTGACTGCATCCTCTGGAACTCAGGACCTGCACAGTCTGGATTCTGTAACAGGTTCTTATAGCCCTACTATTCATAATCCATTTTTTCAGAATGCTATACATCTGCCTGTTTCATTAAACTTGGTCATCATGATGTCCCCACTTTATGAATGATCTTTTATTGGTCATATACTTGACAATCTAGTGCTACCCATTCTGAAAAACACAGATCAAATTCTGTCTATTTATTACATGTAAGCATTCCTGATTCTCAAAGCTAAAAGCAATATGTCTCCTTGGAAAGTCCATGACACATTTTTGTTACATAACTTGCCTTTAAACTACCTATTAATATTCTTGAATGAATATTAAGTGAAGAGGAGTGAGACAGACTTATGTTGAAAATAGAAACAATACAGAGGGATACATTCTTAAATAGATATCTCTTTCCCTTCTTCGTTCACCTATTTTCTGATTCCAAGAAGTATACATTGTTAATAATTTCTCATATTGAAAATATTTTTCTGGGCTTGTCCTATGTCTTTTAACTTTGCCCTTTATAATGTGTACTTTACTTAATGCTAAGAAATGTGTCAAATTGTCCAATTGTTTCCTTCTATCCTTATTAGAATGTAATGTCCATAAAATGATCACAATATCTTACACAATGAAGGTATGTAACTACTCTGTAAAACAAGGAAAAGAAAGCAATGGGTGAAGTTTTAAAAGGCTTCTTACTGAGTACTATTTTAACTATGATATAGTCATATGCTATAGTAAGGAGTTAGAATTTCAGCCTAGATTTCTGTACATTTATTTATATGCCCTTAACAGCACCCCACATCATGCCAATATGCTATTCAGCTGATTTATAACAACCATACCCATCTGCCTTTTTAAGAAACCATTTAATTTTAAAAATTACATGTATAGAGTTTTTGTCCTTGACCTTCCTGCAGATATTACTGAAAAATCAAGCTAAAAACTCTCCAAAATCTCATAAATTACCCCACTCCTACAGCTTACATCACCCTGCCTCTTCCTTGACAGCTGAATTAATTTTAAGAAGTCCCATGGAGTCATCCTCAACCATTCATTATCTCAGGCCTGTGGCAGAGCCCTGTGTAGGCATTTGCCAGCTTGTCCTTTTAATCGTCTCCTAATGATGAATTGGCCTTGAGTGATTCTGTGTTCTATCTCTGTCCCTTCACAGACTCCCTTTTCCCTTGTTGGCCATTGCTTCTGCCCCTGGGGACCTCATTGGAATCCACAGCACCAGAGCAGAAACAAAGACATGCTTAACTATTATTTCCACCCCCTCAAGCCAGGCATTTCTTCTGCACAAAATTCCAACTTTATCAAGTCAGTCGACACCTGACTGCACTTCTTTCCTTCATTTTCTGTGTTTGCAGTCTCACTTCTGCAACTGGATCCAGCTGCTTTGGCTCCTATGTCATGGACCCAAAGTAGAGTGTCTGGCTTCACTCTTTCCCAATCACAGCCTTGGCTTGACCATGTCCTTCCCATTCCTACCTCCAGATTTCTCTATCCTCACCCTTTTCCTCTCCTGTGTGATGCAACTGATGTTTCAGACACTTTTTAGGCAAAGCATGACATCACTCAGGATCCAGTAAGAAAAGCAGCAAAGACCATATTAGATATTTCAAGAAACATATTGGTGCCATAGGTGCTGGGGGATCAAAAGAGCTTAAAGGAAACATGAAATAAGACAGAGATACAAATGCCAGGAAGATCTGCCACTCATAAGACTGGGAAGAATGGGAAGAACTTAGGGTTGTCATAATTGAGAAATAGAAATGTCTGTAGAACTGGATTTTAGTATTCTGACAAGAGGGTGCTCCTCCTTTGGTGCCGGGTTGCAGAAAGTAGCCAGGTCTTGAATCAAAGGGTGCAGTCACAGCGAAAGGTCATTGCTGGTGTAACCTTGACAAGAAACAGAAGCAAACAGAAAGAAGGAAATCTCTTGCCTCCTACTTTCCTGCTAGTAACCAAACAGGAGATCTCCTGACAGAGGAGAAATAAACTCTGCACTCCACCATACAGAGCAGATTATTGGAAGGTGAATTTGAAAGTAAGAGACAAAAGCTTGATACTTAACAGCCCAAGAAACTCCCTCAGTTTGGTTTATCTCAAGCTTCTTGCATTATTTTACATTTTTCATACATCCATTTCTCTGCCCGTAACATCATTCCTCTCCATTTCCCCTGGGTGAACTCCTTCTCAGATGCCATTTTTGTTTTCTTGTAAATTTTCTTCACTTCTCCAATTCTTAGATGAGAAAGAAAAAGGAATAATTTCTCTCTCAGCATCCTGTAGTTCTTTACATACATGGCTAAGATGGCCATGGACAATGTGCTCTGTCTATAGTCACGAAGTGTGTCTGTCTGCATGAGAGTCAGAGCAACTCAAGGATGGGGACTTGGATATCCAACTATCTATTCAGAGGGCCTGGCTCAAAAATAAGAGTTCAGTCTGTTTTATAATAATAACATGACTAGAACTAAGAAGTGATGCACATACGTCTTTCCAACCAACTGGTCAAGATCCAGTCATGTGGCCCAACCCAGCCATAAGGGAGGCTGGAAAATGATGTCTTCCCATGTCCCCTGGGAGGATGGGGCATGGGTGAGAAGCAGTGAGCATCTAGACAGCCTCTGTCACACTTTCCACCTGTAAGTATATCCCACCCAGCAAAGGAGGACAGTTAGAGCAGTAACACACAGAGAGAAACACACACATGCACATGTTGCATGATTAACATATCACTCTTTATTCAACCCTAGTTTTGGAAAACGTTTAAAGACTGATACATCAGGACAACACCATCTTCATAACACCTCAATACATTTTTGTAGAAACTATTGCATCAGGAAATATACCAGCAACTAGACCATCTATCTTTAGAAGGGGACTTAGCCACCTGACTTTATAAATAATGATTCATAATATTTTAAATGAAGTGAACATCCTGACATTTGTATTTTTCTTCTATAGTCATATGGGAGAAAGCTGAAACATTAAAGAAGTAGTATAATCAACTTGGATTGTATCATTTTGGGGGCCTTTTATCCAATATTCCATTTCACAAGTATTAGTTATTTTTTTTCATAAATTATCATCTCTTTAATCTGCTATTCTTCATACATATCAGATAGCAGTTCCTACATTCTCATATTTACAGGCTAATAAATAAAAAAATGCCAATTTTGGCAGACTCTACACTAACAGTTTTCTCTCATTTGGAATGTGGCTTTTGTGTAGTAGAGACAATGTTGACTTTGTATGTGGGTACCAAGAACACCAGTCAGAGTAGAAGAAGGGGTTGATGATGATTTTAGGGGTTGATGTTTGGTAAGTAAAGACTCAGAACAACTTCAGGGAGCATAGAGTAGTAGCAGCAGCAGAAGGCTAGACTCTTGATCTTTCCTTCTAAACCCATCCTTCCACAGTCTCTCCCATCTTAGCTGGTGGAAATTCCATCCTTCCAGTTGTTCAGGCCCAAATTCTCACAGTAATCTTTGAGTACTCTCCTTTTCTCATATCACACAGGCAATATCTCAGTAAAGCTTGTTAGTCCATTCAAACTAGATCTAGAGTTTTATCTCCAATGCTGTTGTCCATCATCAACTCTCACCTTGACTGTCACAATTGCTTCCTGATTGATCTCTCAGAGCAGACCCTCAACTCTGCAGCCATTTCTCAACACGGCAGCCAGGGTCATCGTTCCAAAGGATTCCTCCCTTCCAAAGACTGCTCTCAGAGTAAGAGCCAAAAGCCCGCACCAGGGCCTCCTATGCCATGACTCCTCTGCCCCACTGACCTCCCAGCCTTATCCCCTCTTTCCTTTAGTTCTGCTTACTCCTAACTTCACTCTGACTTTTCTTGCTCCTCCTCAAGTCTCAGGGAGGTATCCCTGCCAACCTTTGTTGAAACTGCATCCCCCTTCTTCTTTCCATGTCTTCATTCTCTGCCTTATTCTCGACAGCACTTAACTACCTTCTAGCACACAAGCCTTTTCTTATTTATTTTATTAATTCTCATTCTTTCCTCAGTAAACATTCCACAGAACAGGAACTCTCATCTGTCTTTTGGCTGCTGTATTCTCAGCACTTAGAGAAATACCTGACCCCTTCCTTATAGGAGCTAAATTAATACTAGTTTAATATATTACATGAAATACTGGAGAGGCTGAACGAGAGAAAACAATGGTCCATTCCACAGCGTTGTTGTGAGTTTACAATTAAATTAGTTTTTACTTTGCAAATTACAATGCACTGGTTACATATATCATTATTAATGCTAATAATAATACCCAACGGTTGTGGAGCTTATGTGAACCAGATGTTGCATAAAGCACTATGCGTTGTTTTACCTAATTCACACAATAGCCCAGTGGGGTAATTGCTAATATTAATCCCTTTCCAGAAGTGAGAACATTGAAGATTATTGAGTGTCAGATATGCCCGTAATCTTAAATTTGTAATTTGGAGTGAAGCTAGTACAGAATTAGAGACAAAGCCCACTTTCTCATTTCTGTTTTTTTTCACCCAGCTGACATTGTTGACTTTCTATCGTATATTCCATTTCAAGATGAGTAAACTTGGCAAATCTAACTATTGCAGGAAGTCCTTGAAATTTCATGCTTGCCTAATGAGACTGGTTTGTGGCAGAGTCAACAACTAAAAATATGGCAGAATCAAGAAAATTTACCTTACTTATTGCACAGAACAGTTGGTTCAAAAATATGATTTTTTGGAATGGGCAAAGCTTTCTTAAACATAACATGAAGTGTAACCCTAAAGGAAAAACATGATAAATCAGATTATATTAAAATCAAGAATACCTATTAATCAAAGGCCACAATTAAGTGAATAAAATAAAGCCCCCAAATGGGAAGAATGTGGTTACAATACAAATATTGCACAAAATCCTCCCCCATATCCAAAATATGTACAAAATCCCTATAAACCGATGAGGGACAACCCAATATGGGCAAATTAGTTGAATGTTCATGTAAGAAAAGAGGATATCCAAATGGCTAATAACTATGTAAAAAGTTACTCAATGTTTTAGGTCTCAAGGAAATGTAAATTAAATACAAAAGAGATATCCTACATACCAAGAATTATGACAAAAATTGTAAAGACAGAACATATCAAATGCTGCTTATGAAGGGGGCAACCAAGGCTATCTGTCCTACACTGCTGATGGGAGTGGCAGCTGGTACAACTGCTTTGGATAACTGTTTAGCAGTAGCTATTAAAACTGAGCATGTGCCTACCCTGTGACAGGGCAATTTACTGCTAAGAAAATACCCAGTAGAAATGCCTACATATGTTTACCCAAAGACAGCACTATTTGTAGTGGACATAAATTGGGTACAACCCAAATGCCCCAAACATGAGAATGGATAAATAAATTGTAGCATATTCACACAGTGGGCACAATAAGAAAGAGAATGAACAATTCACAATTTTATGCACCAGTATGTATGGATCTTATAAGCATAATGGTGTGTGCAGGAAGCCAGACACAAAAGAACACATACTATACGATTCCACTGACGTTCAAAAGCAGACAAAACCAATCTGTGCTGCCGTCAAGACAGAGACGAACTTTGGTGATGGGGATGGGGGCAGAAGGGTGGTTTCCAGAGTGTTCGTGCAGTTCTCTCTCTGGATCTGGGTATGTGTAGTTTATAGACATGAAATGTGCTCTTCTGTGTGTGTCATATTTCAAAGTTAAACAAGACAAAAGCAAAAGTGAATAAAGATTCTTTCCGCACTTTGCTCTATCACCCTTTGAAACAACATTCTGTATTGTCTATTTTACATAACTGTAAAGAAAATGAAAATCTGGTCTCAAATGCATAATGCATCTTATTAGGATGATGCATTCAGAAGCAGGAATACAAGGTGGACACTTTTCAGAAGTGAAAATTCTAGTTAAAGACAATATATTTGATAGCGTTCATCATTGTAATGATAGTGATATATCATTATAATGCAAGGGATAAATAGGCATAAATATCATTACAATGCAAGGGATAAATCATACTGTGATGTTTACTTACATTTGATAAATCCAGGTTTCGACTGGTCTAATGTTCTTCTTCTGTTCTATTGGGGGAGGGGTGTGTGTCTTATCTGCTGAGTCATGTTTTTCTAACCCAAGATTGCTGCCTTCTGCTGCTGGACACATGGTTTGGGGACCGCAGGGAGAGAGGCCTGACAAGCATCCCTGCAGATACTGCCTGGTTCCCTAGCAGGAGTGCTTGGAAATTCTTCAATGTTTTGCTTCTCTTTTGTGAAACAACATAAGGCCGTTCTTCTAAAATAAGCCTGGGTTTCTTTGTGGCGTGTGTGACCATACAGGTGAGTTAGTCAAGACTGCCACCCTTTGCTTTCCTGGGAAAAGAACTGTAGGCCGCGTGTGCCCGTGGGTCCTGCAGCCCCAGGGCCGAATGAGAGGCAGCATAGCCTGGGGAGAGGTGCAGAGGCAGAGCAAAGGGATTAGGAGGGCAGGAGAGGTTGGTTCCATTAAACTGAGAAGCCACAGTGTTCTCTGTCCCTTAATCAGCACCAATAAGAGAAATGATCCCAACGCTTTGCAAAACCCCACAGTGACTCGAGGTGGGTGCTTAACTGGTGGCTGCGCTGGCCTGTGCCACCGATTTCAATCTGTGCTAAACTTTTTATCTATCCCTCTCTCCCTGTGCCAGTCTTCCCAATGTTTCTCGACATCACATTAACTCCCCTCCCAGTACAATAATCGACTCCAATCTGCTATTATCACGGAAATAGAAGAGGTAAAGTGCCTGTAATAGGATCCAAATCAAATCACTTTCACTTCAGCCGGCTTTTGCTGTGAAGCCAAGGATTCCCCAGGGAGATTCAATACAGAGAAACACCTGCAGACACAGGCTGAGGCCTGGAGAGTAGATGGAACACGACAGGCCCCGCTTGCCTGTAGCATCTCCTTAGTTACAAGACGGTCACCTCGGGAGTAATGACCTCGGGCAGGTTCTGATAAACTTGTGACTCACTGGCAAAGCCAGGTTCAGACTCTCCCTCCATTGGACCCATCCTGAAGCAACACGTTGGTTTGCAATTCACAGCACCAGGGCTACAGTTGAATGTCCTTCCCTGAAGTACTTGTGTACATTGGGGTGGTCTTTGCATGATTTGCTGCTTGTTCTTTGAGCAGTCTGCCCTCAAGGAAAAAGATTACCTGTATGTATTACTCCTAAGAAAGGCCAAAGCAAATGGAACAGACTTCAGGCCTGATGGGGGTGAGGTAGGAAAAACCCCATAAAATTTTCCTTTGAGTACATCATGTATTGAAATTCCTTCACTTTGTCTCTCCCGCTGCATTTCCCAGATGGTTACAGGTTCAAGGTCTTCAGAGTGAAGCCCTTTCTGTGCATGAGTCATTAGTTCACATATATCTTGTTGCGTCTCCCCATGCCTATTACTAAACAGCAATGCTGTATACATGTGTGATTGTACATAACTTCTTATTTAGGCTCAGAACCTGACACTGACTTGGCAGGAAGACCTTGTAGTCCATGCTTACTTTTCTGCCAGAGTCTGAAGATTTTAGCTACCTAGACTAATTGATAGTTTTGGAAAGCAAGTTATCAGATAAGCAAAAAGAGCAATTGTAATCTTCATATCACAGACCCATTAAAGCCTCGTGGTAGATATTTCCAAAGCAAATGATTCACTGGAAACATTCTCCAACAAAAGTCTCCTTCAATATGCTTCTGTAGTTTCACCCTTGAACTCCATCTGAAAAGTAGACAAAGGGGTTCAGGAATAAGAAAACCAGAATTGCAGTTAAAAATGCTGAGTTTACATTAAAGTTTCTCCCTCCAGCTATATGACCTTGGACAAATATCTTAATCTCTCTAAACCTTGCTTTCCTTGTCAACGAGTTCCTTTCTCCTGTCCAGTCACGAGCATTATATGAGGCCTGGTGTTTGAAAGCATTTTGTTATCTCTAAATCACTGTGCTGACACAGGAAATGGTAAATTTCCTGAAAGTGTTACGAGATCACGATTTAAAAGGGGAAAACGATAAGCATTTCTTCTGAAAAATGAATCTAAAAGGATCAAAAGAGAACTGTCATGATTTAAATCATGGGGTATTTCTCAGGAGTGGTTCTACTCAGTTGGACAGAAAATGATGTGTAAGAAAATCCCACCGTGGCAGGTACAGGGCAATGTGCACATGTGATTGATGCCAGTCAGAACTGGAGCCACCACCTGGCCTTACTGGACCAACTCCTTGCCCCTAGAGTAACCAAGGCCAGGGGGACTGGAGGAAGCAGCTGGTAGGAACGGCAGTGGGCAGGTGGGTCTGAAGTTCAGGGCTCCAGAAAGCAGGCACTTCTGGGTTTCCTGTGGGTGGGAAGAAAAGAAGAAAGATTTCCAAGGGAGCACTGTAGGCATTCACTAGGGATGAAGCCATTATAGGGAGGATTTATGCTAGACTTCTGCATGCTCTCAGACCCCTTAAATTATAAGATGTGTCCAAGGAAAATGGCTTCATGGTGAATGTGGACATCAGGGAAATAGTTGATTGCTATTAACACTTACAGCCTGTTTCATTTAGAGGCCCTGATGCACTCTATTTTTATCTGAGGCAGGACCCCCTCCTGGCCTTTCAGATAACAGGAGAACGTGGTGTGGATGTGGCAAGGTCAGAAGCAGGTTGTGTTATGTATGACAGGCGGATGTAAGCACATTTAGTACAAATGACCACCTGAAGCCAAGATAGATCTGATTTTGTACAATTCTTTTCAATGAGGGACTTTCATTAAACATATAACTAGCTTTGGTTGAATATGCATAGATTTGGAAGAATTTTTATACAGTTAAATGGACATACCAGAAAAAAAAATCATGTGTTCTAGTTTGAGGTTTGAAAACAGTGATCACTTTATTCTGTCCTTCAACAAAAATGTCTTTTGATAGTTTTGATTTAGAAACTGCACACATGATTTACATACTTAAAAAATTAAATTAAAAAAAAAAACACCTGAAAACTAAAAATGAAGAAACCTAGCTATGAATCAAAACAAAAATGAAAACAAAACTGCAATGTTTGTCCAGTGCCCAGAGATCTTGTGCAGAAGCCCAAGGACTCACAGCATGAGGCACATCCTGCCAGTTTCCATGCCATGTATATCTGGGCCTGGGCTGGGGAGACAGGAGGGTGACAAAGCTATGGTGGGATGATTGTGTTCATGGAAGGCACCTGGTTAAGAAAAGAGCAGGAAACCTGCGGTTGACTTAATCTGGAAGACTCGGGAAATGCCTCAGAGAAGAGGTGATGCTTGAGCCAAGATGTGGAGACAGAATAGAAAGTTGCCAGACAGGAATGAACAGGGAAAAGACAGTTCTGGGCAGAGAAAACAGCAGGTGGAAGTTTAGGGAGGAAAGTGTGTAAACAACACCTTCAGTGTGTGGCCACTAGTCAGATCATCAAAAATGCCTACAACCACAGGAGTACGTACATTCTTTTATAAGAACTGACTTAAGTTTCTGATTTCAGAATGCACAAACTCCAGCAGCCCATGACTTTGAGATTGCTGAATTGTGTGCAAGGAATAACCACCAGGAATAGCAGGTCCAGTTGGGCTGCACTGTAGTCCCTGGTGTGCCCGTTTTCCCTTCTTGGCTATACGCTTCTACTCAATGATCTCCCCATTTGTTGAGTACTTAGCCTGATCAGGACATTATCATCCCCATTTTATAGATAAGAAACTGAGGCTCCATCACTTGTTTAATTACATGGAATTGAGGAATTACACAGAATAAGAGTGGGCAGTCAGTCAAACCTATGGCCGGCTGATTCCAAAGCTAGCTTGCTCTCTGCATAATTGCCTGGAATCTTACTCATCTCCTTTTCATTTCCTTTGTCTCACTTTTTAAAAGAGAGAGTCCCAGATCAGGTTTCCATGATGGTTAAGACCAGCATGGGAGAGAAAACCAAAGTGACTATTCTGAAACCCATCCTTGGCTGTCACTTCTCAAACTGTTCCTTACACCGGCACACCAAGGGTGCCAAACTGTATCAGAAGGAAAGCAAGTACCCTAAGATGATCCCCCAAACTTGGTTGCATTTAAAACTTGGAAAACTTTGTCTATGATATTCCCATACAAGAGACTCCAGTACATGTTAGCACATTTTAAACTCTGGAAAATTATCATCATGAAGAATTCTGGCAAATTACGTGCAACTCACTCTTACTCAAATTCCACGATGTCCACTTTTGCTACACACTTGTTAACATCCTGCAGAAACAGAACCTGATGATCACACTTTTTCCCTTATTGTTCTGGAGACTGAAATCCACGATCAAAGTGCCGGCAGGATTGGTTTCTCCTGAGTCCTCTCTCCTGGGCATGCAGATGGCCACCTTCTTGCTGGGGCCTCATGTGGTCTTTCCCCTAGGTGTGTGTGTCCCTGGAGTCTCTTCCTCTCATAAGGACACTAGGCACCTTGGATGGGAGCCCAACCCTATGACTTCATTCAACCGTAATTACTTCTTTAAAGGCCCAAATGCAGTCACGTTGTGGGGGTTGAAGCTTTAACATATGAATTGTGGAGAACACAGTATAATTCATATTCATCTCATTTCCCATTGCATTCCTATCCCACAATGTCTGGGTTAGTGTGACCAGTTTTTTCGGGAACATTTATGACGTTTCTTTCAATTGCAATAGTCTTTCAGTTCCTTGGAGACCCATTACAGGCATGATCTGAGTGAAGAAGGGGAAGAATGGTAGGGAGGCAAGAAAGCAGACTTTTCTCATTGCATTTGCTGTTACTACCAAGGACAGAACATTTCAGAACATACCAAAGGTCACCTGATCTTAGAGGACAGGACAGGGGAGGTACCTTGGGGCATTCTACTTCCTGGCATGGACAGAGGAAAGTCTGATCCAAAAGTCTAGACTGTATTGGTTCCATGTAGTTTTCCTTAGCTAAGAGTTCTTAATATAATGATTTTCTTCTCTTTTGCTTTGTTATATACTATTTCCAGCTTGTACATTTATGTCTTGGTATATGTATTTTTAAAATTATTGTCTTTCTAAGCTGGTTTTAGGCATTGAGTGCAGTGTGACTCTTAATAGGGAAGCAGGTGAGCCCATCCTGGTGCAGGTAAGTATAAAGGAAGTAGGAAAGAGGGGAATCAAGTTCATGTGCCTCCGTGTCAATGTTGTTTGAGGCAGAAGCTCCAGAAGTCCTTACTTAAGAGGAAACAGCAGAAATGCAACACTGAAGCCGGTGATCATATCCATTCTCAACTCCTGGGGCTTTTTGTAGGTTCATCTGGAGGCCCACTGTTGGAGTTGAACTTGATTGCTGGCATTGCCTTAGCATTGCTTCAATGGGAACTGATAAAATAAGTTCAATTATTGACTAACTTTAAAACACATCTCAAATACAAATGGAACAGTGTTTGCACTTACTTTCATCTGTAGAATGGGGCAATAATACTGTGTTCACATTATTCATGAACCAAGCAAGATAGCATATACACAAATACCCAGCATAAAGCCTATTACTGTTCAAATACTTTCTCTCTTTTTGTTTCTCTCCCTCCCTCCCTCTTTCCCTTCCTGCCTCTTCCCTGACTTTCCTTTCTCCTCCTTCTACCCACCTTCATTCTCTATTCACCTTTCCCAGTCTTTCTGCTATTTCTTTAATGATTAAAATAAATTAATATATGTTATATAATTAAAAATACCTGCATAAAACTTTATAAACTCTTAAAAAGCAAGATGCACAGGGGAAACTCCACTAGATAAATACGATATCTGTCGAGGGTGAGGGCTGCATGGGAGGCTTCTTTTTATTCTTCCCTCTGTCTAGTGCCAAGCACAGAGCTGGGCACCAGGGACAGAGGAAGTAAATAAGCAATTTAAACTGAAAGACGAAGTAAGGCATGACTTAAAAATTCTGTAAGATCATTGATTTTTGTCATCTCTATTACACATTTTATGTAGGAAAGTCCATTTATGTCTGTTATGTCATATATATGCATACGTGTTCAATGGGATATTACTGGGGTAATCTGGCATAATGAGGATTCTAATATAGCTAACATTTATTGAACACTTACAAATGACAAGAAGCCTAAGTGCTTGACGTGAATCATTTCAATAAGTATTAGATAGGCTAGTGTATTGTGCAATGTGCCATTGTGACTCTATGTACTGTGTATATTCCCCTCTTTCTCATTTGATTTTTAAAGAAAAATATATCCTTGTGTTTGTGTACAGAATTATCCTGACTGTCACTGGCTACTTCATTCTAACAAATATGTAGGTAATATCTGCATATTATGTATGTATTCATTCTCTTTCTACAGAAATGTTGGTATTATTTTTATTGTTATATAAGTCTAGAAAATAAAGCCATTGAATTTGAACTTGATCTTGGACATTCCCTTTGAGAAATGGAAGAAACATAGGTGTGCTCAGTCTCATAGGTCAGTCCATCAGTTTCATTTATAAGAAGCTTAAAGGTTGAACATGAGGAAGAAAAAAAAATCTCCAAGGTAGTATAAAATTATAATTGTTATTTTCCTGGACTTTTATCATCTTTTGGCAGAAAACTTAATGTTTGGCTTAAATACACTGTTAGCTAAGGAGAGATTTGTATTTTGTTCAATAATAGCCAGGTGGATAACTTAAAATAAAACATAATTATATCTAGAAAAATGAATTATACCTATTCTCTATGATATTGCTGGGGAAACAGTTACATATTGTGGATCGTTTATGGATAAACAGAAACATTCTCCCACATTGGAATACCCACTCTAGCATTTATATCATTAGAAAATTATAGTGGTGACTGAGAATTTTTGACTAATTAGGTTTCTTAGATAATAAGAGCTTTTTAATAAGGTACATATCATTTACAATATTGCAAATGAAATGTGAAAGCGATTCAGTACCGGGTAAGATAATGGCTAACTTGTTTTAATTGTTAACATTTTTTTCTTGCCTACAATGACACAGTCATTATTTCACAGTCACCACTTATCATGAAATCCAAGAGGATTAATGGTTTCACTTATACTGGCGAAAATGTTTAAGCTGTCCCGATTATCAGTGCAGTTGGAAAGAATAATGGTTATTTGTCATTGCGTTTAGCAGGAGAATGAATTGTCCCTCGGATAGTGGCGCCATTAACCCTTTGAGAAGGTGGTAATAGAGTTTTACAGCACAGCCAGAGGATGCTAAGATTTAGGATTGGGTGTTTGTTTGTAGGCGGTTTATTCTCATCCACTGCTACCTAAAAGACTTGCGTACTTTCTAGGCAAAATTGGAAGCAAGCAGCTTAGCTTGTTACACAGTTTTGGATATCTGAAATTAAAACTGCTTCATTAAAATATAATCAAGAGAAATATGAATTCTTGGAAAGGAAAAAACAATATATTTGTAATTATTTGCTTCTTGTTTCCTCTCTAAAAGAAACAGAGAAAAGTGTGAATTGCTGAAAACAGTCCCTCATGGTTTTTCACCCCCAACCCTTGACTATTTTAATCCAAATACAACATTTTAATAGGTCCTAAATCTATTTTAAAAATTCTTACCATACCTACCTGGCTTAACTACACATAAGTGATAATTAAGGAAACTTTCTCAATTTTAAAAGACTACGATTATACTAATTGAGGATAAAGATTGATAAAGATTGGTACAGGTCTGTGGTTAAGAATCAAGCCTTTAATTTAGTAAAAATTTAAGTGTAGGAATATAAATATACGTCTGCCCCATCATGTTTCGTATTCTGGCTCAGGTGAACTATTTCAGTTATGGATTGCAATGGTAAGACAAAATTACTGTATCAAGAGAAAGAAAAGCAGGGCTATGTTAAGAAAATCAATATTTGCCTTCAGTAAAATTAACAGAATGTCTCCCTTTCTGGATGATGGCCTGGGTGGGAATGTAATAAAATTCTCCTCTCATCAGGTCGCCTCTGAGCATAACCAGTGCAGGAAATGGCCTTGCCTGCCTGCAGTTCCCCTCCTTCCCTCTCCTGTGACTAAGACATTAGGGCAGCTCTAATTCACAGAAAGGGAGAGGCAGCTATAAAGCTCATGTACCTCTCAGGAGGGCACTGAGGGCAGACCTGGGGAGGGGACGGGAGGGGAGAGGGCAGCAGCAACAAAAATAAAGCGTGTTTTAGGAGATACAGCCTGGCTGCCTTATCTTGTTACAGAGAAAACAGTGTCCTGTCTTCTCTGGAGAAGCAGCCGCAGCTCAGCCCTGTCAGGCAGCGTGAGGGCCTCTCTGCCCAGCACCTGGACAGGGAGAAATCTGTCTCCTAAAGACACACAGTTCTGGTGGATTTTACTGCTTCCAAATGCCTCCGATTTTAAAAGGAGACAGCAACAAGGAGACCATCGTCCCTTTCCGCAGAGCCCATAAACACAGTTTCCTTTATAAAAGCTATCTCTGTCCCTAACACGTTAAGGAACTGAGTTTCAAAATGGAGCGTGATGCTTCTGGAAGTAAAGTGCAGGTAGTTGCGATGTGAATAGAAATTATATTATTCAACATTAAAGAGAAAAATTCTGGACTCCTCAGGTGCCTTCCATCCTTGGAATCCAGACGGTCAGTACATGGAAGCTTCTAACATCATCACGATCATTATGTGTGCTCTATTGACAAACTGGTGTTTCTTTGAGATTGTAAACAAGACAATTGCTACTAGAGCCCCATGAGGTATAGTGAAACTACACACCCCACTCATTTCAGATGCGAGAGGTTAGGGGAAACAGCTGCCAGCAGATGAAACGACATAGAGGGGGGAGAAAAGAAAGAAAAATAAAACAGGGAAATAAAGATGAAAGGAGAAAAAAGGAAGGAAGAAAGGAATATCAAGATGCAACATGTTTGAATGGTAAAAGTACAATGATACAGACACACAGAGCTGCAGATGTGTCTGACAAAATTACAGAGGGAATTTAGCCAGCACATCCAATTCAGAGTTTCCGACTGACACAATGAGATTATGGCCCCCTCTGCAGATTGGAGTCTTTGTTTCCATCACACTGCTTTTTGAGTTTCCTTGACTTCATTTGGGGAAGAGCGATTCTGGTGGAAAATGAGGCCGAGTGCTAAGGATGATGATTTCTCAGAAGACAGCACCAGAAAATACCCCGGGAGAATTTAATTCCTTCATAATGGAGTTCAGCACCTTCTAAGTTATAAAACAAAATGGTACCCTAGCCTTTTTCAGCCAGCCAGATGCTTGATTTCAAAATAGCACAGGCTAAGATAAAATTTAACTTTTATTCTTGTCTCTAAAATAAATGTAAATGCATTAAGTGGGTAAGTAGAAAAATAAAGATCCCGAAACAGCCTGTGCCTTAAAACCCTGCGGACAGATGGTGAGGTCAAAGAGTGAAGGCCCCAGACAGAGGCTCTTGCACCCAAGAAGGTGAGTAGCAGTCCTAAAATCAAAATGATGTATGTGTTTGGAAGGTTTTCCTTTATGATTACTTGCTTCGAATTCTTTCTCCTTTGCTCAGATTATTGTAGAATTAAGGAGTGTGCACATTTTAATAAGTGCTGAGCATAAGTAATGCAATCAGGCCAGTTTTTGATGCTTGACTCTTCCATTTTCTGGACCTGAAAACCTTGTACTTTCAGTTAAGAGGCACATAAAATAGCCTTCAAAATCTTGGACCAAAAAAAAAAAAAAAAAGAAAGAAAAGTGATGTTTACTTAAATGTAGAAAGGCAACTAGTATCTGTGAAGAAAATACAGGAACAGGATGGGGGTTCTTTCAGAGCAGTGCAGAGCCACAGTTGTTACAAAATGATGAGAGCTGAATTTTAAGGCACTGTGGTCTAGTGGTAGGAGTAGCAGCTTGACTGTGCTGAATGGCTGCCTAAGCCCAGTTTTTATCTTTCTCAATTATAACCACCTCTGCTGTGCCAGCTGGAAGCCAATATTCTGATCCCCCCACCGCCCCAGTATTTATTAGCCTGGAATCTGTACTCGCTCTCTCTCCTCCAAAGGGCACATTTTTAATTGACATATTCCTGGAAATACATTAGGTCAGTTTAGTTGAGAATGTGCCAAATGTATGTGAAATCCTAGTTCCTTCATAAAGCAATTTCTTAAATGATAGTGTGTTTCAATTTTCATTGTCACTGACACTAAAATCTGGATTTACTTGTACCCCCCAAAAAAGTCTCCTGTTATCTAGTAATTTGACCTCGCAATTTCTTACCATGTCTCACTCCCTTAACAACTAGACAGGACCATCATCCATAATTAGGTATCCCTAATGTGCTTGCGTCCTGGAGCAGGGTCGTCATTTCACTAAGAATAACACATGCTCTGGTTTGTGAAGCAGTGCTAATGGAAGATCAGGTGAGTAAAATTCCCTCAAACAGTCGGCTCACCTGGTGATAGAAGTGATTGTATTGGGGCACCAGGGCGCCATTCCGTGTCCAGTGTCCTGGTTAAGATCATATCTCAGCTAATACCTTGGTGCTTCCAAGGGCAATTGGCAGTCCCTGTCTCACAGAGCTAGCTGACAACAGGCAAAAGTATCCTGAAAAACTGTTTCTACTGCTTTGGAAACATCACCAGGATGATGCATCAAGAAAGAAAAAAATCTAACAGAGATACATTTTTAAAAGAAAGCATGAGTGCTTGGTAGAGAATAAGATGAAAACATTGAGATGGGAATCTTCCTTGCTGACATTTCTACCCCTGTTTGTTCAACAGATTGATACCCATAAAAATTTTAAATGACGTTTACTGAGTACTTAATGTGTGTGTATGGGTTTAACTCATCCATACATACGATAATCTTATAGGGTAAGAACTATTATGACCCCCATTTTACAAATATGGTAGCCCAAGCACAGGGAAGTTAAATATTAATAAGTTGCCCAATATGACACAGCTAGTAAGTGGTAGAAGCTACACTTGACTCAGGCAATCTGAACCTAGTGCCTACATGCCTAAACGTTATTCAGTACAGCTTCCCTAAGATATTAAAAAGAGCAATGATACACTGTGCTTTTACTCCCAGGAACTTGGGAGACATCAGTAAGTTAACTGGAGGCATGTTTTATTTATCTGCTTTTTAAAAGAATCAAATTATTTGATTCGTTTTTAGATAGAGATGATGCATTTTTTTCCCTTGAGGATAAGATTAATGAAAAGATAATGAATGGGCTTGAGAATAAAAAAGACAAATTTTTTCTCTTGCATTTGTGAGTCAAATGACCTTATGGAAGGTACTGTGCCTCTCTAAAACCAAGTTTCTTCAATTGTAAAATAGGGATGAAATGCTCACCATTCAAGGTTGCTATGATATGTTGCTCCGCTCCAAGCAAGTGCCCAATATATATATATGGTGACCGTTATGTTACTGGTGTTGTCACTGCTTTGGAACACCTTGGCTTCCACGAACTCTGGACAATTTGCTCAGCTTTATTCAGATCTCATGTTATTCTGCATGTCTTTGTTTTGTGAACTCAAAAAAAAGTAGTTGTAATTATTGATGTTCACAATTGTCACAATGCCTTTAAGATGGTATTTTTGAACTTTTTCCAGTTTATTTTAATGTCTAAGGTAATTATTAAGGAGCATCAGGTTGTCAGAATTAAACACAATACATTGCAAGATTACCATACTATTTAAAAATTTTACTAGATATTTCACTAGACTCTTTTACCTGCCCTGAAGCTTCAAAGAACCATGTTAGGTCTGAGAGACAGAAAAACTGAAGCAAAGTGTTAAAATCACAAACATAAATTCACTGAGTTGGTGGCTGCAGAAGATTAAAATTCTGACAATTTTAATATATTTTGTTCATTGCTCAATTTGGCCCACAATTGAGGAAGGCGGTTATTAAAATATACCAATGTATGTCAAATCATATCATTACCAGTCTTTGGAAGTTTAATGGTGATAACTCTTGTGTGTTTTACAGCAATGAACTTTACTACCCGCTCTTCCCTGGTGCAGAAACCACAGATCTCTAACTAAACTTCCTCATTAGTTGTACTGAAATGATTACCAGCACATTACTCATAGTGTGGGCCCAAGACCTAAAGTTATTGCCATGATTCTAAAATTTTCTTCAGGTCAAACTTCAACTTTGAAAGATCAGCAAAAAGGAAATGAGATCCCTCTGAAGTGAGGCCCTAGGTCCTAGGTCCCCCTGACGCAGCTTCCTATTTTTAAGGTGATGAGAGGCTCACCTGTGATCAGCTAGGACTTGCAAGTCCGGTCCAAAGTGCTTCATCTTTGGTACTTCTTTTCAAACACCATTTTCCCAAAATTTGGGCCCATGGGAGACAGTGAAAATGCACTACAGAAAGAATATTAGGAAGGCCTCATAGAGAGAAGTGGGAAAATAACAAGTTCACACTGGTTGTTTTCTTATGAGATAGAGTAAAAATAATAGCTTTGGTTTTCATATATTTATTGTTTTTAAAATAACTGTGTTTTTCTTGGTTTCATTCAAAACTAATAGATCAATTATACTCCAAGATTAACTCATGAGCACACACAGAATTAATATTCTCATCACTTGCCTGTTTACTTTGATGACCTTGTTACTTGAGATTATAAAACTCTGCAAAATGAGTACGTGACTTCTTCCTATCAGCAGTATTAATTCCAAATTGGTCATTGTAATTTAGTTCCCAAATTGGATCATTCTCAATGAAACTAGATTATTTAATTCTTTTTAAGATATGTGAAGAGATGTTTTAAGTGGTTATTTTTTTTACACTGTGTTTTAGGGTAGAGGTGTTGCCATCTTTAAAAGTAAAATTATAAATGTAACAAATATTTCTTTAAAAATAATGTTGCAAGTTCTATAAAAACTTTGGTCTTAAAAATCAAGTTTTAAAAAATGGTATGTTTATTGGAGAAACTATGTGACACAGTAGTAAATATATATATATATATGATTTGATTTAGACAGATCTGGGTTCAAATACAATGCCAGGTTCTCTAGGGCAAATAAATAAACATCCAGAGACTCTGGTTCTTAGGTATTATGGTAGACATTGCTGCTTCCTTGGGATTTGCTATTGGCATTAGATGAGATTGTTTACAAACTGGGCCTGCCTCGTAGTTAGGAACACAATAAATAGTAACAATATTATAGTTTATGTCATGAGGGAAATGAGTGAGCAAGCCACAGACTGTCTGTTAGGGAACTCCTCCCTGCATTATGCATCTTCCCACAGTGACATAAATCAGAACCATCAAGATCTCTGCACACTGGGAAGCTCATTACCAGAATTGCATGCTTGGTTGTGGGTCAGCAGAGAAGTGCTCTGGCTTTTAGGAGTGCATGGGGAGCCTGCTCAGCATCTGCCTGCATGTTACCCAGGTCCAGATGGTCCTACGTAACTGTCACTAACGTGAGCACTTGATGTCACAAATATCCCCTTTTTCTCTCTTCATTGACTGCACTTTCTCTCTCCCCTATAAAACTGAGAAACAGAACAATAACAAACTCAAAATCAAAGCATATACATACATATTGAAGTCTGATAAGATTCCTCCCATGGAATCCTGCCACAGTTGAGGCATCTAATATAACAAACCGAGCTGTTGCTTGACTATTGCTCACTGTGTAGCTATGGCCACATGTGCTTGTGCACAGTCACCACCCTGCATCTAGCATATTATCATTTATGTCATTGTTCTATAAAGTGTGCAGAGATGGAAAGGATGGAAAGCACCAAGGCGCTCTGGTGCAATTCAATTTAGTCAAATATCAGACATCCACATAGAGTAAATGGAACATGAGTAAAGAATCTGATCCAACTGCCTACTGGTGTAATTGACTCAACAGAGCCAGCCTGTGTCATTAGTCCTATAAACAGTTGCATTTACAACAATAAAACTGAAAAGCATGGAAATTGAAAGCTGTTAGGATTTTCTCTGGTGTGCATTTATCTTCAAAGAAGTGTGTACACTCTCTAAACAATTTTTTTTTAATCTCTTTGGTAAACTGGCATCATAGCAACCTGTGTCAACAATGCCTTACATATCAAATGGTGATCAAATTTGCAATAGGTGAAACGAGAGTAGAATGCAGTGGGGTGGTGTACTCACTTAATTGTCCAGGACATGAGTTCTGTGTTTAATGTCATGACATCCAGTCTCTGAACAGTAATCTAGTGTTGTATCTGGCAATTGGAAGTTATTTTCGGGAATAATGTAAATACTGTATTCATTGTCATACAGAATTATGCAGCTTAAATAACTGTTAGCCTGAAAGTTCAACCTGTGTTTTCTTAATAGTATTTCTCCTCAGTGACTGCACTACTTGATGGACAAATGTCCCACAGTAATGTTTGATTGATTAGCAGAACCCTGTCAAATAAGCAGAAAGCATTCTGTGGAAGAGGCCTTTTTACACACTACTCCACCTCCATCCCTATTAAAATGAGGCTTGAGCATGTCTTCTGTGCTTTCTCATGACAGCAATGAAGAACTGAAGTGTCTTCCTATCTCTGGTGATATGCCATTGGGCCACTTAACCAAAAATTGAGAGAGTATCTTACAAGTTGCAAGAGCAGAGTTCACAGGTTCTTATAGTTCCCATTAAGAAATGTTTCTAAGGCCTAACCATAGGTAAATTAATCAATGTTTCTGTCTGAAAATGGTCAGATTTCATAAAGATGGCTTTAATTTAATTGGGGAGATGCTGTTAAATGGAGAAGAAGTATTTATGAGTTTTCATGGCAGCAGTCCTCGTAGGTTATGTAGTTTGCAAAATGATGGGATAATTCAATGGAGATGATGTAAGACTTTAACATTTCTCAGGCCTCCCTGGAGTAGGCAGCTTGGGGAGTACTTAGGATCAGTCCAGAACTCCTCAGATTCCAAGCTGGGACTTGTGGTTGGATACACATATACATAGATGGAAGGATGGCTTCTGTATGATTTGTTCTTGTTTCTTTAATTTCATGTTATTCCTGGAAAAGAGAGAACACTAAACTTAAAGGTTTTCTAATATATCATAAAAATATTCTACCTCTAATATGGAGAACCGTTTGTGTAAACACATATTCAACTACCTAACTGCACGAAAGAAAAGAAAAAAAAGAAAAAGCAAAGGTTTAAATAATAACGAACACCACTGCAATCTGAAGAGGGCCATAAAAGATTCTAACGTACTTTGTTTTCCTGGAACTTTTACTACCACATATCATATTCAATCAAGTTTCTATAAATAGAAATCAAAGTTTTATTTAAAGAGGCAATATGGTATAATCTCTCACTTCTAATTGCACAAATCTATATGGACCGATAATAAATGTGATTAGAAAATAATCATACTTTTAAAAAACTTAAATGACTTATGAGACTCACGTGCCATATTCACATTGATTTTCAAGTGCTGACATTGTAAATATAAGAGAAATTGTGACTTCTGAAGCTACCCAAACTTTCATTAATAGACACATGCGTAAGTCAGTGAAAGAGTCACCAAATTGGGTTTGCATTTATAGGTTTAAAAATATAAATAATAAACAATAGTGTTGCTTGTTAAAACCTTAGGTTTTCAAAATCCTGAGCAAATCTGTTCTCATATTCGATACTTCATGGGCCAATGTAATGAAAAAGCAATTCTAGAGTGGCTTAGAGACCATGAGGTTTTTTATATATAGTCTATAAAGCTTGAGATTTAATATCCAAAATGTATCACTGTCAAGTACTTTGAACAATTTTCTATTACTCTGAACTAAACAGTTTAAATATCCATAAACAGGTGAGGAAATCAGAATATAGGTGTAATTCAGAGATACTGTGGTTTTGGTTCCAGACCACTGCAATAAAGCCAGTATTGCCAAAAAGTGAGTCACATGAGTTTTTTAGTTTCCCAGTACATATAAAAGTTATGTTTTCAGTACACAGTAGTTTACTAGGTGTGCTATAGCATTATATCTTTAAAAAGTGTACGTACTTTAAAAATATTTTATTGCTAAAAATGCTAATAATCATCTGATACTTCAGCCAGTCATAATCTTTTTGCTTGTGGAGGGTCTTACCTTTATGTTGATGGCTACTGACTGGTCAGGGTGGTGGGTGCTAAACATCAGGGTAGCTGTGGCAATTTCTTAAAATAAGACAACAATGAAGTTTGCCACATCAACTGAGTCTTGCTTTCAGGAAAGATTTCTCTGTAGCATGTGATGCTGATTGATAGCATTTTACCCACAGTAGAACTTCTTTCAAAATTGGGGTCAGTCCTTTCCAATCCTGCCACTGCTTTATCAACTAAGCTTATGAAATATTCTAATTCTTTGTTGTCACTTAGGCAATGTTCATAGCATCTTCACCAGGAGTCGATTTTAAGAAACCACTGTCTTTGCTCATCCATGAGAAGCAACTCCTTATCTGTTAAACTTTTATCATGAGGTTGCAGCAATTCAGTCACATTTTTAGGCTTCGATTCTAATTCTAGTTCCCTTGCTGTTTCCATCATATCTCCAGTTATAAATACTTCCTCCAAGGAAGTCTTGACCCCCTCAAAGTCATCCATGAGGG
Organism: Lemur catta; assembly: GCF_020740605.2. Classification (NCBI taxonomy): domain Eukaryota; kingdom Metazoa; phylum Chordata; class Mammalia; order Primates; family Lemuridae; genus Lemur; species Lemur catta. The sequence goes on from NC_059136.1 coordinate 13,652,656, forward strand.
TTGGAATCAACTTCTTCCAAATTCCTGTTAATGTTGATATTTTACCTCCTCCCTCGATTCACAAATATTTTTAATAGCATCTATTATGGTGAATTCTTTCTAGAAAGTTATCAATTATTTTACCCAGCTCTATCAGAGGAATCACTGTCTATGGCAGCTGTCACTTTGCAAAATGTATTTCTTAAATAATAAGATTTGAAAGTTGAAATTACAGCTTGACCCATGGGCTACAGAATGGATGTTGTGTTAACAGGCATGAAAACAACATTAATCTCCTTGTACATCTCCCTCAGAGATCTTGTGTGACCAGGTGCATTGTCAATGAGCAGTTATTTTGAAAGGAAATCTTTTTCTGAGCAGCAGGTCTCAATGATGGGCTAAAAATATTCAGTGAACCATGCTATAAACAAATGTGCTGTCATCCAGGCATTGTTATGCCATTTATAGAGCACAGGCAGAGTAGATTTAGCATAATTCTTATGAAGGCTAGTAATTTTGAAATGGTAAATGAACTTCGGCTTCAATTAAGTTACTGGATGCATTAGCCCCTGACAAAAAAAGTCAGCCTGTCCTTTTAAGCTTTGAAGCCAGGCATTGAACCTTCTCCTCTCTAGCTATGAAAGTTCTAGATGGCATCTTTTTCTAATAGAAGGCTGTTTTGTCTACATATCTACATTGGAAATCTGTTTTTAGTGTAGCCACCTCATCAATTATCTTAGCTAGACCTTCTGGATAACTTGCTGCAGCTTCTCCATTAGCCCCTGCTGCTTCACCTTGCACTTTTATGTTACGGAGATGGATTCTTTGCTTAAAACTTAGGAAATAACCTCTGATAGCTTCAAACTTTTCTTCTGCAGCTTCCTCACCTCTCTAGGCCTTCATAGAATTGAAGAGAGTTAGAGCCTTGCTCTGGATTAGACTTTGACTTAAGGGAATGCTGTGGCTGGTTCAATTTTCTATCTATACCACTAAATTTTTCTCCATATCAGCAATACAACTGCTTCACTTTCTTAATATTTGTGTATTTACTAGAGTAGCACTTTTCATTTTCTTCCAGAACTTTTCTTTTGCATTTACAGCTTGGCTAACTCTTTGTCACAAGAGGCCTACATTTCGGCCTCTCTCAGCTTTTGACATGCCTTCCCCACTACTCATCATCATTTCTAGCTTTTGATTTAAAGTGAGAGACACAAAACTCTTCTTTTCACTTGAACATTTAGAAGCTTTTGTAGGGTTAATTTTTTGCTTATTTTCAATTTTTTTGTATCTCAGGGAATAGGGAGGACCAAGGAGAGAATGAGGGAGGGGGGAATGGCTGGTCAGTGGAGCAGTCAGAACACACACATTTATAGATTAAGTTTGCAGTTTTACATAGGTGCCTCAAAACAATTACAATAGTAACATTAAAGAGCACTGATCACAGATCACCATAACATATATAATAATAACGAGAAAGTTGAAGCATTGTGAGAATTACCAAAATATGACATAGACACACAAAGTGAGCACGTGCTATTGGAAAAATGATACCAGTAGACTTGCTCTGTGTCGGGTTGCCACAAACCTTCAATTTGTAAAAAATGCAATGAAGCAAAGTGCAATGAAACAAGGTCTGTCTGTACTCAGTCCTTACAGTTTCCACCTTCTTGCTGGCAATGTCAACTAAGAGAATTTGAAGGAGCTACATTGCTGAGAATGGAAAATTTATTGTAATAGAGAAAAGATGGCATTAGAGTTAAAGTAAAATGAGCTAAGTTAAAAAAAAAAAAAAAAGATGGAAACAAGGCCCAGCTCAACAAGATCTTGGAAAAATGTCTATGTTAGAACTTTAAGTGTGTAGAATTATAAAATATTTTTCTTTCTTGTGAGCAAAAAACCTTGTGAACCAAAAACAGAGGTTGTGTTTGACCAGGAAGCTTTGAGTGGTGCAACTTCTCCTTGCTCAATGTGGCACCCGGCTCATAAAATGATTAAAAAAAATAATACCTGCAAAAGAAGAAATAGTGACTTGAACAATGTAAGACAGTTTGCAGATAGCTCAGACTTCAAGGAGAATCCGAGAAGTATGGCAGGTTCCTGTGTAACTGACCAAAGATGGGGTCATAAGGTGAACATTTGAGTTATATATAAAATGTTACCTGAATCTACGTGTTCCAGAGCCTCTGAGCACATTACATCAGTTCTTTCCCTTCTGTTTTGTGGTATCAGTGCCAATAAATTAAGTAATTGAAAATCCACATTGTCTCACTTGTTCTGACCACTGGCATGGTAGCCTAGAATTGACTTTAGTCTGAAAGAGGTCACAATGCACTCTCCATAAACTGGCTGCAGGTTGTGACAGCTTCAATAACAATTCGGATTGGCCTGAAGGGATGTGAGAATAGAATCAGGAGTAGATGTCTTCTGCGGAAAAGGAAAGTGAAAAAGAAAGAGGTGTTCTATGCTAATTTTCTACTTTGCTTTCAGATTGTTATGGACTGAATTGTGTTCCCTCAAAGTTCATATGTTGAAGCCCTGATCCCCTGTGTGACTGTATTTTGAAATAAAGGCCAAGTAAGATCATAATTCTATAGGACTGTTGTCTTTACATAAAAAGGAAGAGACCCCATGAGCATGGGCACAGAAGACTGCTATCTACAAGCTAAGCAAAGACATCTCAAAAGAAACTGAACCTGCCAGCACCTTGATCTTGGACTTCAGCTTCCCGAACTGTGAGAAATAAATTTCTGTTTTTTAAGCCACCCAGTCTGTGATATTTTGTTATGGCAGCCCTAGCAAACTAATATACATATATTATTGTACTTTTGAATATATACATTATTATTTATATAATTCTCAGAGAAACTGTATAAGGTGGATAGTAATGTTTTCATTTTTAGGTGACCAGAAAAAGCTCAGTTTCTAAGTAATTGACTGAGTTCACAAAGCAAGCAAGTGGAGAACTCGGATTTGAACCCAAGTCACCTGACTATGATGACCACACTCCCTTTTACCTCAGCTTACTAAGGTAAAGGTTGAATTTATTAAAGTCAAAGAGTTGAATTCCAAATGTGTGACTCATAATTGGATGAGTTTGAGAAATATATTTGATGTCTTAAAACCTTGCTTTACTTATGCATAAAAGAATGGCAATTAGCAGTCTCACAACGTGGTTGTGGTGATGATGCAAAAGCCAGATCCACTGACTTCATCTATACGTGCTTAATACTTGTTAGTGTCTCTGTGTTAGATTGGAAACAGAATATGTTTTTATAGTTTTATTGTGGTAGAATTAGCATACTATTTTCTATTTGTCTAATCAGTTAAAGTTAAAATTACTTTTTCTCTGGATGCTTTTCTTCTTATTGTTGCTTTCAGCACCTTGAATATGATATGATTTAGTGTAATTTTCTCCTGTGCCTGGCATTAATTGAGCTTCTTGGATATATGAGAAAATTGGATAGCCACATGTAGAATACTGAAACAGGATCACATGTAGAAGACTGAAACAGAATCAACTCATGGTGGATAACAGACTTAAACCTAAGGCATGAAACTAAGAATTTTAGAAGAAGATGTTGGAAAAACTCTTATAGACATCGACTTAGGCAAAGAATTTATGAAGAAGACCCCAAAGGCAATCACAGCAACAATAAAAATAAATAAATGGGACCTGATCAAATTAAAAAGCTTCTGCACAGCCAAGGAAACTATCATGAGAGCAAACAGAAAATCTATAGAATGGGAGAAAATATTCACATATTACACATTCAATAAAGGGCTGATAACTAGAATCTATATAGAACTCAGGAAAATCAGCAAGAAAAAAATCAAACAGCCCTGTCAAAAAGTGGGCAAAGGACATGAACAGAAACTTTTCAAAGGAAGATAGACTAATGGCTAACAAACATACGAAAAAATGCTCAACATCTCTAATCATCAGGGAAATGCAAATCAAAACCACAACGAGATATCACTTAACTCCAGTGAGAATGGCCTTTATCAAAAGGTCCCAGAACAATAACACACACATTTATTTTTATTGTATTTCTCTCTGTATTTCCTTTTGATTGTTTCTATTCCTATGTCGTCAAGTTCATTAATCTTTTCTTCTATAGTGTCTAAACAGTTGTTAATGACATCCAGTATAATTTTAATCTGTCATTGTACTCTTTACGTCTAGAAGTTCAATTTGTACTTTCTATATTTTTATGCTTCTACCTAACCTTCTGAGCATATGGAATATAGCTATAATCATTGTTTTATGTTTCTGTATGCTAATTCTAACATCTGTGTCCATTCTAGGTTAGTTACACTTTATTGATTCTTCTCCTCATTATGGTCATGTTTTCCTTTTTTTTTTTTATATATATGACTGGTTGACCTTGTTTAGATGCCAGTCACTGTAAACATTCCTTCGTTGGTATTGCTTGATATTTTTGTATTCTTATAAAACTCTTGAGATTTGTCCTGAGATAGTTATATGGAAACAATTTGATCTTTATTTTAACATTTGTTAAGTGGAATCAGAGTTCTGTCAGTCTACAGCTAATTCTTTCCTATCATTGAGTAAAGACCTTTCTGAATACTCTACCCAATGCCCAGTGTGGCTGATGAAAATAGGAATTATTCCCAGCCCTCTATGGGCACCAAGCACTATTCTTTCTATTCTCTTTGGATGGTTCTCATTGTGGTTTCATGTGCAGATCAGCACTCTGCTGAATACTCAAGGAGACTACTTCATCCTGAAAACTCTAACCCTTTTGGTCTCTCAGGTCTTTCTCCTTAACTCTGGGAGTCTGCTTTCCCATGCCATAACCTAGAAACTCTTTTAAGTCAGTAATTTTGGGCAATCATAGGCTCACCTCCTTTATTTGCCATTTCTCAGAACTGACTGCTCTTGTTTGTCTGATGTCCAGTGTATTTTAAAACCACTGATTCAAGCAATTTTTTTCTCTTTTTATTTACTTGTTAATTTTTGGTTGTTTATATTGGGAAGATCAATCTTTTTCCAGTTACTCCCTCTTGATGGGAAATACATGCCCCCAAACCATTCTTTATCAAGTAAATAATTACTAAGGGAGAAAATGTTAATAGAAAAGGCCTTTGTAATAGATGAGAAATAATTAATAACAATAATGATGATGGTGAATATATTTGTATATCTCTCAACTATTGACATTTTTACAAGGTAGGTCCTACTTCTTAAGTAATTCAGTGACTAAAGAACTTGGCATATAAACCACATGTATTTTATTAATAAATGTTTATTATTTAAGATTAGAAGACAATCAATATTTTTTAAAGATATGAATGTAATCATAATGTAAAGACAAGTGACAAAATTGTCTTGAAGCAATTCTTTGTTTGCTTCTAGATTCAGAATATTGCTTGAACAACAGTAATTTCTTAATAACACTGTTTCTTCCTTGGTGCATTGCTTTGTCTTATCTAAGTAAGTCTCCATGAGGTCCATTATAGTGGTGACTATTTTACTTCTATTGATAATGCAGATATTCATCTACAAAGTGAATCTTGGGTATTTCTATTTCTCTTCTCCCCAAGTGTCATGCTCTGAGTACAAAAAACTTTGGTCAAAGTGACAGTATTATGATGAACAGATTAAACATTTCCATTCTCAATATTTATTACCAGGAAGGAGGAAGGGATATGTGTCTAAATTTCAGAAAGCACCAGAAATTATCAAAACATGTGGGCTTATAAGCAAGACTTATATTGTCTGTTGTGGCATCCAAGAAAGCAGAGAGACATCATGGGTGATCTTTAATATCAGTAATAAGCAAATTGCTTAATTACTAATGGGCACATTTCTGTGTTTTTATATATTTTATGGCTTACTGTTTGAGATGATCTGTAGACAAATCCTTACTACTAATAAAAAATATTTGAGAAACTATAAAGTAAAGCAGAGAATAGCAGCTATCAAAAGAACTGGTGATCTATGCAGTCACTTTAGATAAAAATTTTTAGGCCAAATAATGACGCTATAAATAAATTGACATATAATTCCATTACCAGTTTTGGTGAAGTCTTTCTTGCTTGATATGATTACTAATAACACTAAATTTGAATTGTACGTTATCCATTAAATTTAGAGAAAGATCCAGAAAGGAGATTCCTGAATACAGAGAAGCACAAACAATCCAACATTGCTAGGAAATAGCCAGGAATCAAATGAAAAAACATTCTGGATATTGGTATGCAAATAGGCACAGCATGGATTTTTAGAGCTGTTTTCATGGCTCCTAAATGAGGCAGCAGAACTGGCCTCCTTCCCCAGACTGCTGCATAGAATCATACTCCTAATTCAGAATTTTTAAGGTTAAAAAAAAAGTTTCTCTCCAGGGATATCTCAACTATAGGGAGCTTTTTACCCCCAACCTTTAGAGGAGATAAAAGTTTATTGTATTACAAAAAAGTGAGATAGGAAATCTTGAGCATAGTAATAAACTATATGGGAAATGAAACTGTTTGTTTTAGCAACCAATAATGACTTACTTTGATTATAAACAGAATGAATTCCAAACTGGCTTTCTGCTTAACCAGCCCTGGTTTACACGAAGACATGCTTTTAACACCTCTATAAATACTGCTAATATCAGGGGGGAAATGATTGGGTTAGAGATAAGAGCTGTGGAGATGCAACCTGGGGTGATCTTATACACAGTCAATCTCCAGAAAAAGCATTCGGAGCTGACCTCCCACTCCTGCTGCCCAAGCCCTGATCACTCCCACACATCGTGTTGAAATGCTGAGACGCTGCAGGTGCTAGACTTAATTCTCAGGAGAAATCCTATTTAGAAAAGAAAATGAATGAACAAATAAATAAATGAAAGAAGGCAGGAAGCCAAAACACATGCCCCCAGCTGCCTCTGTCTGATGCAAATTACACATAGGGCCCTTCCTCACAGACAGCCCAAGCTCACTTCTCTTCAAAACATCAAGAGGGTTAGCACGGGAGAATGGAGAACCATCCCATACACTTCGCGTTGCCAGCTGCAAAGTATTTCTTGAACAGCAATTAAACACATGCTGTGGGACCATCACAAGGGCTAGAGCCGGGGAGCTGGTGCCACTGACAGGGGGATTCTCAATCTCAGGGTCCTTGGGCTGTAACTTGCCAGGGTGCAGGGTGTCATGGGGCCGAAACCCATTCCCAGGCGCTGACCTCACCTCTGTTGAAGTGGATTTGTTCTGTCACGTGCAGCGAGGACCTCTTCATATGTCAGGAGCACCCCATAACCTTTGTGCTAATTCCCATGACATCCTCTGTGTCTCACTGTAGGATTCTGTGAGCAGGTCTTTCCAAGAGCAAGGAGAACAAAGGATTCTTCGGCACTTCTGAAGAGGGCTGGTTGAGTGTGCCTGAATGTAGGGTCATGGTTTGAAAAAGGCTGAGAACCCCCTACCTTGCACTAAAAGGTTTTCAATACACTGAGACACATTTTTTTTTTAAATGTGCTCCTATAAGCCATGTTAGGCCTAGTTCATTTGTGTATTCAGTTCAATTGCATCTGAATCAATTGGTTCTCAATTGAGTGAATGCAAAAAATTCTAAGATGTCATTTTCACACTCTTATTTTCTTCTCTTTTAAAAACTATAAATTAGCCACCTTAGATAAAAACTTTGTGGCAGATCAGAGAATTTCAGATAGGAAAAGAGTACTACAATAAGTAGATGACAATCCTAGTAAAATTCACATGTAACCCCCCCTGAGTATTAAAAATCCTCTGCAAATAGTTTCTTTCACTATTTCTCAAGAATAAAGATTGCAATAATATAGGAGTCATGTGAATGCTGGTGGAATGAATAAGCAATTTTTTCAGCTCAGTTCATGTATATTGTAAATCACTACAACAACTATTTAATTGGTGTATCAATGAAGACCCTAAGCAGAAGGAAATGAAGTTGTGTTTGTGCATCTGTGTGAGAGTGCATATTTTGCCTGTATTGCACTGTGGAGACCAAGGGCTTATCTGAATTGACAATTACCTGACAAGTGTATTTAGATATGTAATACATAACTTTAAATATAAAAAGTAAAGGACCTAGGAAAAATCTATAATATTAATAATATCAGTGCTAATATTTGCAAACATTATAAACTTGCCTCTTTTTCCAGCCCCAGTGATCAAATACTTAATGTGGAATAATTACCCATTTTCATTGAGGCTGAAAAATAGAACCCTATTAAAGTAACAATCCCAAAAAAGTTCTTATTAGAGAATCATCACAATCATTTTGTTATGCAAATTTAATATTTTTAATAATACACATAGCATTACATTTTAATAATCTATACTATATAAATATTACTAATATTTTATTGATAATTATTAATTAGTAAATTAATGGGTACTTATTAATTAGTGATAATTTCAATAATTTATTTGATTTAAGCAATTTAAAATTAGTTTATTCATTTTAAACATGTAGAAACTTAATTCATCTAATGACTTGAATAACAATTGGCTGAGCACTTTATGTGTCCTGGCACCATGATAGCCCCAGCTCATATGTCATCACTAAATCTTGCAAAACCATGTTCCATATGGATTATTAACCTTATTCTGTAGTCAAGCGACCGAAGCTCATAGAAGTTGTAACTTGTGCAAGAGCACAGATCTAGAAAGCAGAGGATTCAAGTCTTAACTTTGTTCCAATATCATATAACAAATCTGGATCTATGTATTTCACAGTGACAATAAGAATTTATAGATCAATATTTTAATAAGACTTAATTTTACATAACATTAAATGTAATGTTCTCTATAAAAGCACTTTGTGTCTATCTTCACGCTTGGTTACTCCATCAGAGATAAACCACTGTGGTTGTACACTGCTTCTAGCTCCTCTAAATTCCTCGGTGTGAAGGTAAATGACTTCCTATGAGGATCTGAAAGTTATAGAACTGTTTGCTGCTTCCATTCAATGCAGATTGCAATGAATAGTATAGCCCTGCAATCCTAATGGTGGCTGTTATTAGTGGCCAAGGGATTTATTTACATGGTGTCAGCAGTAGATTCTGATAAATATAATGCCCATTGGAACTAAGTGTTGGAATAGAATTTGCCTACTGTCAATTTGGTAAGTGTGTTTTATAATCAAAATGGGCATTGCCATTGTTTTCTGGTAATTAATATTGCTGAAAATATACCAAACTACTTTTCAGATATTTTGTGTTTGGCAAAACCCAAGACTGATTTTGCCAAACACTAGCTCCCTTAATTCTTGAGCCCATGTGTACTTTAAGAAATATTCAATCCATATGTTTCTGATGTGTTTACATTTAACTCACCAAATGGTTGCCTTACAGAAATTATATTGATGTCCAAAAGGCTTTTAAACATTATTTTACAAGTGTTTTCCCTTTTAAAATGCTATAATCCAAGAAAATAAATCAAAGAAAACACTATATGTGTACTACCAAAACTCTACCATGGACCTCAAGCTTGGCAATCATCTTCCCCCACCACATATCAGTTTTATTACTATTAGAAAGGAATTGCAGCCATATATTGAAATAAAGGAATGCAATTTTAAAGCATATAAAAATCTCTGGTATGCTATTATTTAAATATAAAATCTCTATAATAGTAGAACAGAAAGAACATTATACCTTTATTGAATTAACAAACCTACAGTCTTTCAAATCAACTCATTCTCAGGAAAACTAGATCCACCCAAAAAAGAGAAAAGGTGGGTGTGCTCAATTCAGGAGCTTTGTCTATTCCAGTGTTACTTCCTGTCTAAGTCAAAGTGATTCTTATTCATACACGAGGGCATAGTTTAATTATTTGGTTCTCAGGAAATGCCTTCAATTTGGAACAAATTTAAAAAAGGAACATACTAAAATAGCTATAGCACTTTTCAAAGCACAAGAAAACAATTTCTGGCATTATGTAGTCCTTAGAGGGGAGAATTTTAGAGAATATATGATATATTAGGGAGTGAATGATTATTCACAGCCATGAGGCCAGCCCATGTTTCAATAAGACAAATTGCTCTGGAGTGTTCTGGTGGCAACCAATGATAACTCATGATCCCGAGACAGAGTGGGTGAAAATTGCAGAGAATTGATGAAAATCAGGAGCAAGAGGACAAATGGCTCTAAAGAGAAGAATCTGTGATTATTATATCCTAAGCCTTCAGTCTGATAGAATCTATTTCCTTTGAAAAATCTATTGAGCCATAGACACTATATGTCAGCATGAAAATGGCTGCATTTGTTTCTTGCCAATGGCAAATGATTAACTCCTCACTATGGATGTAGGAATCAGCCCCCAAGGGAAGAGGCATTTTCAAAGAGATGGTGCATATGGTTTGCAGCCTTCCCATTGGTCAAGTGCATACTCAGATATCTAGGGGTTATGGACACTTCAGTCTCATTTATACTATTATTAAAATAACAGTTGAGTTCCATTTTTTTAAAGAAATGCATTTGTTTCAGAGGTGGGATTAATTTTACTAAATAATGAATGATAATTGTCATATTTTGTTTGTTTTATATTTGTTATTGTAATGAATTTATTTAGAAATGAGAAAGGGCATTGAAACCCAGTAATATGGAGAGTATGATATGTGTAAAATGAGTCTTCAAAATTGATTGCAAGTAGTGCTGAAGGTTTGGGATCATAAAATGGTTTAAGTTGTTCCCCTGTGTAATTTGGGTATGTTTTCTAGAATTGAATTACTTAAGAACACTACTATGTCAAGATGCTTCCTGAGATATGTTTCTGGGTCACTTCATTTTGTCATGTCAAAATTAGTCATCAGTGTTACTGTCCCATTATCTATTTTTGTATCCCTTTATTATTTTTCCTTAAGGAGTAGATGTGCCAGACAACAGTATCTCTGAGTTTTCCTTAACTTTTGAAAAATTGGCAAAAGTGCTTCATATTTGAGTGTTTATACACCATCAGCACCTGAATAACTCACATTCAACTAGTGGTATCTGATAGCCACACATTGTCATTCTGAAATTTATTTTTACTTACTATGCTTTAAGTAAAAAATATAAGTGTTTTCTTTCTGAATTGGCTCACTTAGTTTAAAAACGCATCTTTAGTATGTGTTCTGACTTCATTCCTACACCCAGGAGAATATATAATGATCTTAGTTGATTCATCATGGATCTTGGCTTTAAGGCAAGAATCTGAATTTTCTATTTGAAAATGTTAGCACTCCTTCAATATCATTTGCATTGAACCTTTCAAAAAGTAATTAGTAAGACATCCTAGACATGTTTTGAAGGAAAAGTAAACATTTTAAACAAATCAAACAAAATCATAATGCTGAGGCAATGCCCACCAGTCTCTTTTCCATCTGAGAGGCACCAGTATTCCCTTGATTTTCTTCTTTTGTCTAATTGCTCTATCCAGGACTTCCAGCACTAAGTTGAATGGAAGCGGTGATAGAGGGCAACCTTGTCTGGTTCCAGTTCTATGCAGAATGCTTTCAATTTTTCCCTGTTCTGTATGATGTTGGCTATGGAGACACCTCAAAGAACTCAAAGTAGAACTACCATTTGATCCACCAATTCCACTACTGAGAATTCACCCAAAGGAAAATATGACATTCTATAAAAATGACATCTGGGCCGGGCGTGGTGGCTCACGCCTGTAATCCCAGCCCTCTGGGAGGCCGAGGTGGGTGGATCGCTTGAGGTAAGGAGTTCGAGACCAGCCTGAGCAAGACCCCGTCTCTACTAAAAATAGAAATAAATTGTCTGGCCAACTAAAAATATATATAGAAAAAATTAGCCGGGCATGGTGGCGCATGCCTGTAGTTCCAGCTACTCGGGAGGCTGAGGCAGGAGGATCGCTTAAGCCCAGGAGTTTGAGGTTGCTGTGAGCTAGGCTGACGCCACAGCACTCACTCTAGCCCAGACAACAAAGTGAGACTCTGTCTCAAAAAAAAAAAAAAAGACATCTGTGCTCAGATGTTCATAGCAGCACAATTCACAATTGCAAAGATGTGGAAACAACCCAAGTGTTCCTCAGTATATGAGTGGATTCATAAAATATGGTGTACATGTATATATATATATATATATATATATATAGAGAGAGAGAGAGAGAGAGAGAGAGAGAGAGAGAGAGAGACCATGGAGTACTACTCAGCCATAAAAATGATGAACTAATACCTCTTATACTATCCTGGATGGAGTTGGAACTCATTCTTCTAAGTGAAGTATCACAAGAATGGAAAAACAAGCACCACATGCACTCAACATTAAACTGGTACTAATTGATCAACATTTATGTGCACATATAGAAGTAACATTCATAGAGCATAGAGCAGGTGGGAGGAGATGGGTAAATTCACACCTAATAGGTGCAGTGTGTGATGTCTGGGGGTTGGGCATGCTTGTAGCTCCAACCTGGGTGGTGCAAAGGCAATTTATGTAACCAAAGTGTTTGTACCCTTGTAATATTCTGAAAAAAATAATAAAATAAAATAAAAATCACAAATCTTATGTACACCATTTGATGAATTCTGACTAATGTAATCACCTGTGCAAATCAAACACCCACGATACAGAATATGATTTAGAAAAATTTCCCTTAAGCCATCTTCCATCACTTCAGAGTAAATCACTGTTCTGCTTTTTCTACAACATACTTTTTTTTTCCAATTTAAGAAATTCACACAGTATGAGCTCTTTATATCTCTTTTTTCATGCCCTAATTTTGAGTTATATTCATGTTGTTTGCTTATTGCATGTATCTGTTAATTCCTTTGGAGGGTAGTATAATATTGTATGTATATACTACAGTTTGTTCACCCATTCTCCTATTCATGGACACTTGAACTGTTTCACATTTTTCATGGTTATGTTTTTATACTCTTGAATAAATAAGTAGGAATAGGTTTACTGGGCACACTATGGATGAATGTTTAGTTTTAAAAGAAATTGCCTGAATTTTCTTCAAAGTGGTTCTATAGATTCCTTCTTAACAATAATGTATGATAGTTTTGTTGTTCCACATACTCTCCATCATTTGATGTTTTCCATCTTTTTTTTTCAAATTTTGGCAGTTATAGTGTGTATGTACTCAAATCTCTTTATATTTTTAATTTTACATTCCCTGCTGACTAATGATGCTGAGCACATTTTTATTTTTTGACTAGCTAATTAATATATCTTGCTTTATGAGGCATCTGTTAACATTTGTTGCCTATTTTTGTTAGAATTTTTACAATCTTATTATTGAGTTATAACAATAAGCTATATATCCTCAAGAGTGGGTCCCTGTCAGGTATATGTTTTACAAATATCTTCTTCAAGTCTGTACTTCTGATTTATTAATGGTGTCTTATGATGAACAGAACTTTTTTAACTTTGGTGAAATTAAAATATTATTTTTTCTTTCATGTCTATTGCCTTTTGTGTCCTGTATAAGAAAATTTTGCTTGCCCAAAGTCACATAGATAGTCTAGAGTGTCTATACTACTGACAGAATAGACTTTAAGAGAAAAATTGCAAATAGAAAAAGGGACATTTTATAATGGCAGAAGTGTCATCAGGAAGACATAACAATTATAAACATATACTTGATAACAGTGACCCAAATACATGAGGTAAAACTGACAGAATTGACAAAATGAATAAACACTTTAACAATAACAGTTGGGGACTAAAACACCTACTTTAAATGGATAGAACAATTAGGTAGCTGATAGCTGGTCAAAGAGAAAATAAAATACTTGAACAACACTATAAATTCACCACACCTAGTAGGTATCGTTAATACATTCTACACACACAAATAAACAGACTATCCCCGGGTGCACATGAACTATTTTGCTGAATAGACCATGTATTAGGCCACAAAACAAGTCTCAATAAATTTAACAGGATTAAATTCACACAAAGTTTGTTCTCTGATTACAGTGGAATAAAATTAGAAATCAATAACAGAAGGGAATTTGGGAAATTCAAAAAAAATGTTGAAATTAAACAACATACTCTTGAATAACAAAATTGGTCAAAAATTACTCACGAAGTTATAAAGAAGCTTGAGGTTAATTAAAAAGATAAAAACCCACAGCATTCCAAAACTATTGGATGTAGCTAAAGCAGTGCTTAGCAGTGAATTTATGCCTCTAAATGCTTATATTAAAAAAAGAAAAAGAAAAAGCTCAAATTATTAACTGAAACTTTCACCTTAAGAAATTAGATGAAGAAAATCAACCTAAATACAAATAAAGCAGAAGGAAGAAAATAATAAAGTTTAAGTATAAATTAACAAAACAGAGAGTAGAAAAATTATAGAAAATCAACAAAACCAAAACTTGGTTCTGTGGAAAAAAATCTGTATAATTGACAATTGGGTTTACCAAGAAAAAAGATAGAAATATTAAATTAATAAAATAGGAAATAAAAGGAGAGATATCACTACCAATTTTATAGAAATACAGTGAATTATAAGGAAATACTGTGAACAATTGTGCATCAAAAAATTAGACAAACTACATGAAATGAACAAGTTTCTAAAGAGACATAAACTACCAAAGCTGCCTGATAAAGAAATAAAAAATATGAATAGACTTTAAAAATAAATACATTGAGTTAGTCATCAAAAAACTGGCCATAAATAAAGCCCTGACACAGATGATTTTACTCATAAATTCTATCAAATACTTAAAGAAGAATTAATGCATATCCTCCTTCACAAACTTTTCCAAAAATTGGAAGTTGAGGAGACACTTTTCAATTCATTCAGTGAGGTCATTGTTACCCTAATAGCAAAACCAGACGAGGATATTACAAGACAAGCAAACCACAGATCAATACCCTTTAAATATAAACACAAAAACTCAACAAAATACATTTGACTCTTGAACAACACAGGGTTTGAGCTACACAGGTCCACTTATACATACATTTTTTTCAAGGAAATTTACACCAGCTATGCTGCCTTTCCTGCCTCCCCTTCCATCTCCTCCACCTCTGCCACCTCTGCCACCCCCAAAACGAGACCAACCTCTCTTCTTTTTTCTCCTGAGCCTACTAATCAATGTGAGGATGGTGAGGATGATGAGGATGAGGGCCTTTATGATGATTCACTTTCATTTATTTTTGTATGTTTGCTTTCAGTCTCCTGGGCCTAACACAGGACTCATGTTAGGATTTTTAAAATAGATATTTATATAATTATTACCTTTCACTCAGGTAATTATAAGTGGCAAATTATCAAACACTTAATTTCTTGTTTTTTTGAGAAATTTAAATTATTTTAAAACATGTCAATAATATTTTTAGTTAAGCTTTCTGTCTTCTGGGGTGGGTGTGGAGCCATGACCTTATAGGTAGAAGAAATCTGACACACACACAAGAAAACCCTTGAAGATATGTGAGGGCCAGTAAGCTATGAGAACTGTTATTTATTAGCAATCCTGATAACAGAATTTGCCATATAAAAGAATGGGTCTTTCAAGAGCACGTGCTTTCTAGGAGCAGTGAGTTTGGGGATACTCTTTTGTATCTTACTGATATAGGATAAAGAATATTGGAATACTTGAATCCAGAGATCTAAATAATTCTTGCCTCTAGAGATTTAGTCCTGTGAGATTTGGAAGAGCATATTCAAGAAAGAGAATCTAAAATGATGAATGCAAAAATAGGTACAAAAGTGAACATTTATTTCAAATGAAAAAAGAAAACAACATTATGAATATTAAAACTGAGAAATAATAGACATTACAAAATTAAAAAATATATATTTGCATTAACCTACCTATTGACACATCTCTATAACATGCTTTTTCCTTCATTTGTGGCAGAATTTTCTTTAATAGTGTTTTTCATATGGCAACAATAATTTTTAAATATTTTCTACAGAGAAAATACAGAAATAATTCCCATATTCCATTAGCATGTTTGAACAACAATAGTTTTTCATGGATTAGAGAATTCCTTTCTGATTCACAGATTATTCTTGGTCATGTCATGTGATTTTTAGGAATATTGTCAAAATGGGAAAAATTTTACCAAATTTATTTCATGTAGATGCTGTCATTGATTTCCCCATAATAGTACTGCTGTGGGTCTCTGTCCTACCAACACAAGGTAGCTTGAGGTACATTTCATTTCATTCTGGTACATCTCATTTTGCAGAAATCTTCAAAAAAGGAAAAACAATCTTTACTGCATTTATAATTCTATATACTGTATTATCAATTATATAAATGACAGGATAGAAATTTTATTCTGACTACGCATCAATTAGAATAATACCTTTCACTTACAGTTTTCTACATTTACTGATTGAAAGAATTTTTCATAGACTAAGTTTTAGCTTGGTATACTTCAAACCACGTGCTCATGATCTAGCCACATATTTTAGGTGTCATAAGAAATGCCTACACCAAGATAGGGCCTCTGGACTGACCTTGGTGTCACAAAGTGGTGTGAGTTGACAAAATGGGGTATAGAAGTATTCTTGGAAGCTTTTCCTATATCAGAACACCTACATCTAAACAAAGAAGTAGGTGCAAACTGTTTGCTTATTTAGACGCAATCTAAATGAACCTGTGGTTCGATTTTCCTTTAATCAGATGTTCAAAATGCCCAAGGCCACCTCAATGGCTACTGGGAAATATAACAAAAGGAAAGATGTATATATTGGAAAGTGATAACAAATTGCAGTTTAGATATCTTTTGTAAATGTTATAAAAACAAATGACCACATTCACACTGTGCTGAGACTATACCGAGGCTTGGATGAGCCTTTCACTTGGATGACTCTGAAATTTAAGTTCCTTTCTCTTCATGGTAAATCCACCTCTGCTTGCTTTGTCTTTTTGTGCCTATGATTTTGCAATCTCATTAGAGAAACCAAGGTGGCACTCAGTATATGCTCATTAAATTTAGTTTAATAAATAACAAAGTTTACTAACACATGCATGAAGCATAGGTATGTTTTGTGGTTGTCACGAAATTAAGTTCTATTGATTGTGATTTTACATTCCATGAGGTTTTATATTTTTCCTCCATGTGCTCTTAAAGATAGGTTAAGAAAAATGTTTTTCCCAATGACTCCCCAGAATAATTTTTAAAAAGTTATTAGAACCACAAATGAAAATGTGAATCTCCACCACAAGGTTCTGGATGTCAACATGTTTCTGCTTTTTGCCTAAGAGCAGTGAGAAAAGGCAAGAAAGAGAACTGAGCTTCATTTTCTCCATCTTTGTTTATCACTTGTCTTGCTCATCATGCTGCACTCATGTCCGTTTATAAGCTCTTCTCCAAATAGGAAACCAGCAAAGAGAAAGGATACTGATGGTGGCAGCAGATGTGATTTAATCTAAACGCTCGCCACAGTTTCTACGTTTCAATGGATACCCACGTCGCGTCTTGCGCAGAGCCTGGCCTGTTAGGGTGGAATCAGCTCTGTGTGTTTTACCCATTTGTTCAACTTAACTCCATGTTGAGCACATGAGCCTCCCTACTTGGATGTTTGATCAAAGCTCTTACTTTCTAGCGAACAGAATGACTCCCACTGGGGTAGAGTAGCTACAAAAATTGCTGCTAAATTACCACCATTTTTACCAAATCACCTTCCAGGTGCCAGCTCTCCAGTCTGCCACCCAGAGAAGATATTGAGCAAGGATGCAAAATGAGTCAATGCATCTCACTGGGGCCAGATCTCCAGGCCTGAGGCGCTGAACTGAATTCATCTTTCGTGGAGTCTGAAGACCTGGAAGGCATTGCTTTGAAGGAAGCTGATATCATAAATCCAGGCTTGTTCAGTATAAAAATGTTTTCCTCTGTAGTGAATGTGAACTATTCTGTCGTGTGATCATTTCTATGAAATGTCTCAAATCGTGCTGATAGTTTTTGAGTACTTTTTAACTCTGTAATTAATTACCATGTTAAAAGTTCTAAAATTCAGGATATTTGAGGAAGAAAGCTTATATTGTGGGCTTAACTGTAATCAGCCAACTTGACTCTGAGGCCAGTTCGTAAATTTAAAACTTTATGAAAACTGTTAAAAACATTCAGATTTTATAGCACCTGTTACAGAATATTGAATATCTAAATAAATATTAGAACATCATTGCACAAATTATATAAAATGAGACCAGTTTTGGAGAATAATTTTGTGGTTCCCATATAAAAGTTTGGCTTTAGAAATCAGTAGTTTTCAAATATTAATAGATCACATGTCTTATTCTATATTAGCAGATTGACTATTCTTATGATTATATACCTACTTGCATATGTTATATAGTATAAAAATACATCATTTTTAGGACATTAAGGACAAACAAACACAGATATGTGACCTCAGTGCCCATATTAACACTTGAATTTTTTTGAGGCTATCAGATTTTTAAAAGAGGAAATGGAAAAAGACAGATTTTAGCACTAGACAGATTTTAGGTCAGATCTGGCTTCCAGTAAGGGCAAGCTACTTTATCTAGTAGTTTATTTGAACCACTATAAGTCACAGATCCCTAAACTTTAAAACAGTGTAATACTTCCTTCGCTAGGTCATTAGGAAAATTATATAAGAATGTATGCAAAGTGACATGCACAGTACTTGGCAATAAGGAGTCCTTAACAATTTTGGCTTCCATTTCCATAGCTGTATAAAAATTAGTTTCTTAAGAAGGGCTGATTTAATGTATTTTACTCAATCACTATAAAAATTGTGTGTTTAGTTGTTACTTTGAAAGCCTTAAAGGAGCAGTCCTTGTTTTACTTCCAAAGTGCAGATATGCACAGACACATATCCAAATATTTAGAGTTTCTCCCTGTTTTTGTTAATCCATTTTTATCTTAATCCAGTATAACTTCAGATATCTGCTTTAATCATTTAAAATGAATTTGCTTTGGTGTTCTAATTTTATTTGATACAAAAGAAAAACACAACCCCAGCGAGCTTAAAAAGAATAAAATAAATAGCATTCAAGAACCCTGTGTGGTTTAATAAATGGAAAACCCTCTTCTTACATGCCTTAATTAGAAACGTTTGTTATATAACAAGAAATAGATTCATAGCTTTCCCAATATTATTAATAAAATATTGCATGGAGGTGATAAATAACTTAGTAGTTCCATTTGCATCTCTCAGACTTCATACTTCTATAAATTGAAACCAAGGACCACGAATAGCATGGAGAAACAATAGTGGCTCAGAGCCTAAGCTCTGGAGTCCAGCGGCCTGGCTCTCCCACTCACTGTCTGTTTAACCTTGCGAAAGTTTAGGTTATTTCTTCATGCTTTGGTTTCCTCTTCCCTTAAAGAGAATAATAACAGTACCTACCCTTCAGGGTTGTTTGCAGATTAAATATGTTGCTGTAAGGAGCTTAGAATAGGGCCAGGCTAATTGAAAGTCAGGTGTTCTTCAAGTTATTACTCTATCACATCATGTAAAAAAGGATTAATCCTATCTTCTTTATACCAGTATTCAAACAAACCAAAAAAATAACATAAACTCAATAATTTGAAAGTCTATAATTTGATTCTCCATAAGTTTGCTTTGTTAGATTAAGTAGGTTGGTTGACTCTAAATTCAAAACAAGAAGGCAGAGAACAGAACAAGAAATAATTTAAAACTCTTAAAATTTTAGGTGGGTAAATGAAAGTCTAATTTACTGAGAGCTATTAAGGGGCCATACTAACTTAGATTATTAAATAAACGTTTCTATGATTTAGATTTAATAATACAATTATGTACATTAACTTGTAATTGATCATTATTAAATGTATAATTAGTGAGATCGAATAACCAAGGAAAAGTTAAAAGTCTATCTTTAATCTATTGTTCACTCTCAATATGTAAGATTCTAGTAATCATTGGAAGATAATATAATTATGAAGTTATAAATATAAATTAGATTACTTTGAAGGATGGATTTAAAATCCTTATGCATTTTACATAATTACTATAAATTTGATTATAGATAAATAGCTAAACTATAATATTTGAGAGGTAAGATTTCCTGACTCAAGCTGTTCAATTTTATAATGCTTGATCAGAAGATCACAACAATTAGAGAATAAGACAAAAATATCAATAATAGATTATGGCTAAGTTTGAGTTTACATACGCAAAAATAAAAAAAAGTGGAAAATTAAGATTTGTCATAAGGTTGAAATATTCTTACTAAGTTATTTTTATGAAAATTTCTGATGCATTAGTCTCGTGATAGGAAGAACCTCCTCATAATAATTAAATGGGTGATATTCCTGTCCCAGTCACACCTATGAATAAGGCAGCATGACCCACCCTGCAACCCACACCGTAGCAAATGCAGGGATTATGTTTTAATGTCTCCTAATCACCAAAGGGCTCTGAAAATATATGCACTTTCTCTTTGATACTGAAATCCTCATTTCTTAGTACTCAAAACTTTTAAGAAACTGTAATTAAACAGCAAAACTTCACATTGAGTTATTTTTACGTCAAATATTGGGTCTTTTTCATACAGAGGAAGAAATGTAAAGTTTGTTCTGGGTGAGTAACCTAGCTCATAGTTGAAACTAATAATCAGAATGGGAATAATATAATGGGGAAGTTCCCCTTCCCCACCTAGTAAATTTGTCAGCTACTCAAAGGGAAGAGGATCAATCAGGTGCCACCTGGATTAGGAGCCCTCACTCCACTACACCAATCAATGCAATGGCCTCCAGCTCCCAGCCAACCCCTCAAATGGGAGAAACTGGAGAGTGCCTCCATCCCACGCCATGTTTCCTCATCTGGGGACATAATACTAGCTATCCTATTTGTTGCTCTGAGTCATACATCAACCATTTATTTTAAGCTCCCAGCAGTTATTGGTACATACAATTATTCATTTGAAAATAGTGATCATTATTATTGCGATTACCTCTTCCTCCAGCCTTTGCATATTGAGATGTGCTTAATAAAATGAGTGATATGGGAGGAGAAGGAATATCTGCTTTTCCTCCTCCTGATCTGTCAGGTGTAATAAATTCTGTTACCTTCTAAATATACCTTCCTAGGCAGCCAAGACTGGGAGTGTTGGAACCAATTGCCATCGTCGTCTTCAGCATTGCAGGTGTGTTGCTGAGTTTCCGCTGTCGCCTCAAGCCTGTCATTGGCAGGAAGGGGCGATGATTTTCTGCATATGGCTATAATAGCCAACGTTTAGGAAACATGAAAAACTAGACATTATCTTCTCAACTTAATATGAGACTTCATTTTAATAGGATGTTTTTTCATATATACCAATTACCATCGAGTTTTGCCTGTTTTCTGAAACTTATATAAATGGTATCATACAGTAATTATTCCTGTAGTCTTTTCTGTCTGACTTATTTCACTCAATGTTTATTTGTTTATTTCCAGTACCACACTAAACAAATTACTACAATTTTATAATATCTTGCTATCTTGTAAAAAACTTTATTATTCTTCATTACTCTAGCATCCAATTTTTGTCTTTTATATTTTCAATATAAATCTGAAAATCATGAATATTTTTTCCCTTTCCTATACTTTAACTTAACCCAGGTAGAACTTCCAGCATGATATTTAATAGATGTGCTGATCGTGGGCATTCTTGTTTTTCCCAGATTCTAGAGGGAAGTTTTTTAATATTTTACTATTACATATATTTGCTATAGGTTTTGGAGATACCATTGATCAGATTTAAAAAGTACCTTTCTACTTCTATCTTGCCTTTCTGTTCCTAGATTCCATCTGGCTTTTATAATAAATGGATCCTATGGATCCTAAATTTTATCAAAAGCCTTTATTGGGGTGATCATATAATATTTATTTCTTTTTTCATCTTGTTTGGGTAAATTATATGGGGCAGTTTTTAAATGTTAAAACAGGATTCCATTTCTGGAATGAACTCAACTTTTATTTATCTCTTATGAATTGCTGGGTTGGATTCCCTAATATTTTGTTTTGCCTTTGTGAATCTATTAATAGTTTCATGATGACTGACTAGGAATTTCCCCATTTTGAAAATGTTCCTGTCAAGTTTGGAATCAAAGTTATGTTAGTCTCATCAAATAAGCTAGAGAATGTTTCCTCATTTCTACTCTCTGGAAAAATATTGGAATTACTTCTTTCATAGAATAATTTGTATAAGTGGAATTATTGAACCAAAGGGTATATACTTCAAATTATGATAAATATTACCAAACAGATTTCCATACATGTTGGAGCAATTTACCATCTTAAAGCTGTCATTAGAATCCACTATTCAAATCTGATGGTAACAGTCTTTCTAGCCCATGATGGAAGCATAATGTGTTAGTATTTTAATATGCATTTAAAAATTAATAGTAATATTAAAATTCTATTTTAAATCAGTCACTTATATATTTTATTTCTTATATTGTGCATGTCTTTGTCCATATTTTTTCCTGTGGGGGAGTGATTTATTGATTGATTGGTAAAATATACATATAAATAAGAATGAATACTTCTAATGCTATCATATTTGACACAAAATTATTTTCCAAATTTGTTTTTCTTAAATTTTAATGCCAATTACTTGAATATATAAAATATAAATAAATTTATCTTAAAGGAGAAAATTGCATTCATTGACTATATCTTCTTTAGAGATTTTATGGGCCATTTTTATTAGGAATTAGATTCCCATATATAACTGGCTTATTTTAGAGCTGTTTCTTCTCATTGAGAAAAGTGTCTACTTTAGAACTCATATTGAGGTTTGATGAAATTTTGGTGTACTTTAAAATATGCTAGTGCTAGTTTATTATCCTGATTATTCTTTTACATTATATTGCTGCATATTTCTGTTATTTATTCATCTGAAAGAAAATGAAATTTTTTTGTCAGTGTATCCAACTACTTTGGAGGCTGAGGTGGGAGGATCACTTGAGCCCAGAAGTTCAAATCCAGCCTGGACAACATAGTGAGCCCCAACTCTAAAAAAAAGAAATACTGTTATAATTGTATTGAAATGGTAAGGTTTATAGAGAATTACCTTTTTTTTATGAACAAGCTCTTGTATTCACTGTTCAATTTTGGTGAGCAAAGTTATTTTCTTTTTC
Source organism: Lemur catta (assembly GCF_020740605.2). NCBI lineage: Eukaryota > Metazoa > Chordata > Mammalia > Primates > Lemuridae > Lemur > Lemur catta. Next base: position 13,675,671 of record NC_059136.1, read on the forward strand.
CTTAAATAAAATCTTCCTGTTTTCCTTATGCTTCTCTTAAAGATATTTTCTAAGTTCATTAGTTAAGTAATTAACTATTTCACATGAAATATTTCATAATAATTAATATAGTCAATATTATAAATTTACATTCTGGGTACACTTTTTGTTCTAACTTTTTTTTTATTATTTTAGCCCTTGTTTTTTTCTTATTTGAAGTGTACAGGTGTAGGTTTAATATCTTATCGCTTTATTAGATATTGAGAAAGTTTTCTGTAATTTAGTTTGATCAATTTAACAATGTCAGTTTCATCAACATTCAAAAGTTCTTCTTCAAAAGACACTGTAAAAAGAATGGAGAAAGAAGCCAAAGCCTGGGCGCAAACATTTTTAAATCATGTATCTGTTAAAAAGAAACCCCTGGGTTCTAAAATATATAAAGATCTCAACTCAATAATAAGAATATAAAACCCAATTTTAAAAATGGGCCAATACTTCAATAAGAGTTTCATCAAAGGCCTAATAAGCTCATGAAAATATGGTTAATAGCATTAGTCCTTAGGAAAATACAAATTTAAACCACAATGAGATGCCATTACCTACTCACTGGAATCATTATAATAAAAAAGCAAGACAATAACAAGGGTTAGTGAGAAGGTGGAGAAACTGGAACCCTCCTATACCAACCGTGGGAATGTAGAATGCCACAGCTGCATTTGAACTTTTGAAAACTCTTTGGCAGCTTCTTAAAAAGTTAAACATGAACTAACCATATAACCTGGATATTCTATTCCTAGATATCTGCCCATGAGAAATGAAAAATATATATCCATTTCATTGCCATGCATGCAAATATTTATGGTAGTGTTAATCCTAATAACAAACAAACTGGAAATAATTTAGGAGAAAGATATTCTATAAGAATTTTAAAAAGATATGGAGAGATGAGAGGGCAGCATACCTCTCTTTGGAGAGTGCATACTGATTGCATCCTTACCTTGGATGCTAACATTAGCATTTTAAAACAGAGTTAAAGAAAATGTTTATTTCATTCAAAATCATTTGTTGAGTACTTCTTAGGTGCCAAGTCCTCTAGTTGGTATGTAGAGCTGGTTTAGTAAGTATAGACTCATAACTAACCTGATATACAATATCTACTTAACCTTGGCAATTGAAATGCTTTGTGCATATAGGTTGGTGCACAAGTAATTGCGGTTTCAGACTGTGAATTTTAAATCTTTATAACGAGGCTCAAACACATCTTTATTAATCAAAATAGGAACCATTAAAATCAACACATTTCTACCAATGAGGAATAAGTTTGTTTATTCCTATAGCTTAAAAATCTGTGCCTCAGATTCCACGAACTCTTTTGAAAGCATTTTCTGCATCCTACTGGTTGTGGAAGTGTTTTCCCTGCAAAAAGTTGTGGAGATGCTTGAAGAAGTGGTAGTCGGTTGGTGAGAGGTCAAGTGAATGTGGCAGATGAGGCAAAACTTAGTAGCCCAATTCATTCAACTTTTGAAGCTTTGGTTGTGCGACATGCAGTCGGGCGTTGTCATGGAGAAGAACTGGGCCATTTCTGTTGCCCAATGCTGGCTGCAGGCTTTGCAGTTTTCAGTGCATCTCCTCAATCTGCTGAGCGTACTTCTCAGATGTAATGTAATGGCTTCTCAGATGTAATGGCTTTTGCCCAGATTCAGAAAGCTGTAGTGGATCAGACTGGCGGCAGACCACCAAACAGTGACCATGACCCTTTTTTGGTGCAAGTTTGGCTTTGGGAAGTGCTTTGGAGCTTCTTCTTGGTCCAACCACTGACCTGGTCACTGCCAGTTGTCATACACAATCCACTTTTTATAGCATGTCACAATCTGATCAAGAAATGGTTCATTGCTGTTGCGTACAATAAGAGAAGCTGACACGCCAAAACAATGATTTTTTTTTTGATTTTAGGTTAGCTCATGAGGCACCCACTTATCGAGCTTTTTCACCTTTCCAACTTGCTTCAAATGCCGAACAACCATAGAATGGTTGACTTTGAGTTCTTCAGCAACTTCTCCTGTAGTTCTAAGAGGATCAACTCCGATGATTGCTCTCAGTTGGTCATTGTCAACTTCTGATGGCCGGCCACTATGCTCTTCATTTTCAAAGCTCTCATCTCCTTTGCAAAACTTCGTGAACTACCACTGCACTGTACATTTATTAGCAGTTTCTGGGCCAAATGCATTGTTGATGTTGCGAGTTGTCTCTGCTGCTTTATGACCCATTTTGAACTCGAATAAGAAAATTGCTTGAATCTGCTTTTTATTTAACATCATTTCCATAGTTTAAAATAAATATAAAATAAACAGCAAGTAATAAGTCATTAGCAAAAAAACATAAAGCAAGAAATGTGCATTAAAATGATGTATAACATAGTCATATTTATTTAAGAATATATTCCAACAACAAGCAGCAAATTTCAACAATGCTAAAACCACAATTACTTTTATACCAACCTAGTAATAATTAGCTAATCTTTATTTAGTGTTAACTGTTTGCCATGTTCTGGGCTTAGTACTTTACCTGCATTCACTTATTTAATTATTGTATGCCTAATAAGCAATTATTATTATTGGAATGTTGAAAAGGAGGAAAATAATGCCTAGAGAAATAAGTTGCTTGGCCAACTTCATCCTGGGGTAAATGGTAGGACAAGAGCTTGGATGCAAGATAGATGGTGCTAGGACCCATATCTTAGTCATAAGGATGATAAAACAACAACAATAATGGAAACATTAATAATAAGGTAAAATCTATTTATGGGAAGATTACCAAGATTTCCAGTTTTGAAATTAAAATTTAGTTATTGTTTTCAAAGACTCTTTTACCATCCTCTGGACACATACATTGAATGTATATTACATATATATGCACGTATTTGTGCATAAATGCTCAGGGGGTATAGCCATATATTTTTCATGGGTTTCATGAGGGATCAATTTTTCGAATATGTGCTGCATCCTGATCCCAGTCCTGCTTGCTTTCTGTGGGTGGCCTATAGCCTCTTTTTTAGGGAGTTTTTTGTCCAGCTGATCTTTTAAGGCTTTGTCTTTCCGGAGATTAGTGCAGGAGCACACTTCATTTACTTAAATAGGATGTATCGCTTGGTTCTTATTCCACATACCACTCTGTGGGAGGCATAAGGATTCACTGGATCAGCTTGTCAGGTAAAACATTATCTCTACCCGGGCAATCCAAATGTGTGACTTCGCCTAAGTACTTCACTTTCTTCATTTGAGAAGCAGTAATCTCCTGTCTTATGTGGCTGTCATGAGTTTTAGCTCATGCAAGCAATTATTAAGGGGAAAAAAAAAGGTCTTGTGAATGTAAACTCTGAAAAACTGTTTTACACAGAGGGCTAATCTTGAATCATAGGCCTGGCATAGTTTATAGTTATACTGATAAATTTTTTGAATACTTTTCTAAATTTAGAATTATTGAACCTAAATACTGTGAAGATATTTCCTTAATGTGTTCCTTTAGGAATTAAATACAAGTGTGAGTGTCTTTCCATGACAAAAATATGAATTTTATTATTTAATGTCCTACAAAATCTGGCCTCTCAATTCTTTTAGAGATGATTCTACTAATATGGACATAAATAATAAGAAACAAATAAGTAAATAATATACAAATGTATATTATGAGCCTATTCTTTTATGAAGAAAGAAAAAAGAAGGAAGGAAGGGAGGGAGGAAAGAAAGAAGGAAAGAAGGAAGGGAGGAATTGAGTGAGGGAGGGAGGTTTAATATTATAATCATAATAATTATAATGTTAAAAAAGAAAAGAAAAAGCAATGCTCAAAAGTGAAACTAAAAGAACCAAGTTAAATGTCTCCCTACCTTTAAATAGTTCCCTGACAGACTGACTTAAACCAAGAAATTGTCACAGAGGCTATTTGTGGGGGAATCAGCAGAAAGCATTTGGTCCAGGGGAATTTCAGCTCGTGCTTAATTTCTAGTCAGGAGTCTGAATTGTGGGGATGATCACCTACGATATTTTCCTTTATCTTGGGTCTCCCAAGATATATGAAGTGATCTCCCATAAACCGTTTCCTCTCCAGCAATCCCCTTTCATATGCACGTTTAAAAACATGATGGCTGAGCCGGACTATTCCCCAATTTTATCTGCTTAAAATAAAATGCTGTCCAACCTGCAAACTGACAAAAAGTTCTTCGCTGCCTTTTTGGAATGATAAATTGTATTCAAGTGGTATGCTCCAGAAAGAGCCACGAATGAGCTTCCTATCTTGTTGCAGTAAAGATATTTTCCTAATCTTGAGACATCTGAAAAGGTTCTTGAAATACGTGTATATGTATTACTTTGAAATAAAATGCATATGTGTATGAGTATATACTTTGTATTATAAGTTTCTGGAGGATAGGAGGGGAGTCTGCTTAATTTCCTTCTAGGGGTACATTATATATTTTGGGGATTTTTAGTGAAATTCATTTTCATAATAACTTATCAGCACAGAAACATCAGTAAAGTTGCATAGCCATATTTTTCTTTCATATCAATAAAGAGCATACATAAAAAAATATAGGCCACTTCTGCAATAAGTCATCATCTGAATGCCCTTTCATCAATTCAGGGGCTTCTTACTACTGGACGCCTCAAAATCTCACCAGAATTCTAGAAATACTGTTACGATTCTCTTTTTGAAAATAACTTCCCATAGATCAAGTCAAAGGAAAAACTACGTTTTTCATATGTGAGTCATTTTCACCAATACAAATTTCCCTGAATAGGAAGACAGTACTAATATAGCAATCTGAAAGTCCTTGTGATGAAAGCGTGTGTCACCATGTGCAAACTGTGAGATGTAATTGAAAGTAAAATGTTTAATTAAAATGGACATTTCTGAGCCTGCTTCTGGCAGCAGCCATCTTGCTGAAAAATTATATTTGTTACACCATCAACCTGGGAGAACAGTTAAAGAGATTGTGAGTGCCAGGTTCCATCCAAAAGTAAATGGGGTGAAAATCAGAAAGAGAGCTTAAATGCTGATCCTTTTGTCACTGTGCATGTCCCCAGCACATGCGTCCTGGTACAGACCAGTCAGAACAAGAGGGCCTGCCACATGTAGCTGTTCCTAAGTCAATATTAATTATAACAAAGCATCCCCCTTCCTCCAAATAATTGTCCCTTTCACTCATGTCAGCAAGTTTCCTTCACAATTGGGCTTTCAGATGCTATGCTCTTTCTGTATAGCCTGCAATGTGAGGATACTCATCTTCTCCAAAGTTATTTCTCCTTTGAGACCACTGGGATCTTTCCTTTACCCCCTCATAAAAGCCACTGATCCTAGATAATTCATAGACTCGAGTAGAGATGAGATTCACTGACGTTTTCAGTTCAAATGTGAGAACAGAATTTGAAAATGAAATTCTGTCTGGCATCCAAAGGACAGCTTCTTCTGCCCGAGGTTCGAGTGTCAAAGAGCACCTGGCCTGAACTGGGCAGGTTTGGTCATTCAGCGAGCGTCACAGTTTCAGAACTTCTCCTTGCTGGAGAAAATTTTCTTTGGCATTTTATAAAGGTCAAGGGAAATAAAGTTCTTTTCTGTGTATCTCCTACTTAATCCTCTAAAATCGCAGCCAATAGTAGATCCGATGCCGCAATAGAATATGTGTATTCCTTATTAAAGGCAAAAGTTTCAACTTTTATTCATTTTGTTCCAGTGTTATTAGGTTTACTTGCACTTTTTGTATGTCTACCTACTTTGGAATCCAGCTACTATCCCTAAAAGTGAAGGAGTGAAACAAACCAACAAATAAATATATAAATGAAATATCTTGCAAATGTAAAAGCCATTAAGTCGTTAATAACAAAGTATTGTGGATAAAATTCAGAAAATATGATCATCATTGTTCTGTAATTCATAATTTGGGTGTTAAAACAGTTCTCATTGTCTAGCTCTAGCAACCACGGCATTTGATCATTTTTTCCTACCTGACCTTGTTTAGTGAGCTTTTTCTCTATAATATGTTCTTTATTGCCCAAGGAATGCACTTTGAATTTACTTTCTTTATGATGTGATTATAAATCTTCATGACATCCCTAATGATTCATCTCTTTTGGCGCTGAGCAGAAGGATAACCATTCCTATAATGCACACATTTCGTTTAAGGTGAAACCAGAAGGAGATTTATCAATCAGCACAGGGGTTTCAGTCATAGGCTGACCTGTAACCATTTCTCCCTCTCCATAAACGCGTTTAACTTTAGTACACTTTCTACCCAAAACATCCAGTAGTCCTTTAAATAAGAAGTTGCTTTTAATTTGTGTATGATCTAAACCACTGCACTTTTCTTCTACTGAGGAACAGATGTAAATTTTAGCTGTAGCCATAATATGGAAATATGTAGTGAATATTGAAATATCCACCACATTATTGCACATATTGTAAACAAAGTAGACTACTTAATTTGAACTCTGATTTGTGGTTGTTTTCTGGGTTTTGCTATTTATCATTAATTTAAAAAAAAAAATCCTAAATTTTAGGGACACTAACATGACAGTGTTCCTTTTCTTTCTTTAGGGGTTCATCTCATTGGCCCACCTGCCTCATTCTATAAGCACTATTGACCATAGCTTTGATGAGGTTTCAGTCCTAGTTTTCAATGGCTCTAGCAAGGTGTTCGTCATGAATGGAAAAATCCCTGAATCCCGTGTGGTAAATATCACTCCTAAAATGTTTCTGGGATTGAAATCTTTTCTCCATAGCACACAAGTTTTTGTAAAGCAATGGTGTTTGCTTCACTCAAACGTTCCATCTCAACAGTCTTGTGAAAACAGAAAACTCCAGGAGCAGATTACAAACCTACACAGGAGAAGCCAACAACAGGGGAGAAAGCCCTCTGCAAAAATACTTTTGAACTTCAGAGGAGAGACACATGCTCTGTCCGCAGAGCTGGAAGAAATAGAAGATTTTTTTTTTTTTACAGACATATGTAGAACATTTTTTTCCGTTTTATTTCTGCTGTCATAATATGATGGTTTTATTCAGTTTTTAAACATGCTTCAGCTGGAAACACTACATCTTTAAATCAGGCAACCCTGGCTTCAGTGTGAATTCCCTTGCCGCTCTCCCTCACCTTACCCAGGTGCATGTTAAATCAGTATTAATGACAATATCATTCTTGTGCAGTCATCTCCTGCCTGCAATTTGGTTTTAATTACCCGCCACGTTGTCTTTCCCCCTCACTGACAGCCATTAAATAGGGAATGACACCGGAGCCATAGTTGTGTGGAATATTCTCTTCGCCAGATTTCATGCCCCTCATAAAGCAGGCTGCAGTGCCTCCTAGTGGCGGTGATCAGAAAGGGGAGTAAATGAAACTAGAGTTTCCAAGCACTTTTTAAGGTTAATTGGGAGATCTGGGCAGATTCAGAGCTGCATTGACTATATTTAAAGAACAAAAAGAAAATTTAAAAAGCACTTATCGATTAAGGAACAATTGTGACTTGGTAAAATATTTTTTAAATTGAAATATAACAGTAAATCGATGCAGTATGTAAGCCTGGTCTGACCATCTAAAATGGAGGAAATGGTGGCTCACAAACAACAGACCGGTCACATAAAATGTAACTGACAAAAGTTCTTGAAGCAATTTGTTCAACAAAAATGAGCTGCAAGTGCCCAGTGGATTAGAAATTCAGTTCTATTTCCTCTTATGCTACAGCAAAGCTTGTGATTTTTGTTTTGTTTATTTTCTCTTCCTTCCTTTTTTTTTTGTCCATTTTATAAAATCTTTTTTATTTTTATATTAGTTAAAAATATTCTTCTAAGTTAAGAGTGCATAAATGCCCATAAGTAGTATATATTTTGGTACAATTATGCCATTCTTAAATTTTTTTTAAACAAAGTTTTTCCTTAAGCAGAAGTTTACAATTGAAGTTATTTGTCCAAATGTTCAAGTTAGACAGTGTACAGATGCTCTGGATTGAAGATGTTCATACAATGGCAATCACATCTTGCATCTTTTAAAGTTTTGGTTAAAATAAATCTGCAGACATGTGTTTTTTTCACAGGAAGGACGTTGGACCTCTTGCACTGTAAATTAAAAACATCGTTTATAAACAATATATCACAGCACACTTGCAGAAGGAGCACTGGTAAGGAGTCACATTCAGTTTTTACTTTCTGATTTTTTCTCCCTACCAACTTATCTTTGGTTTAAAGGTTGCAGATCCATGAGATGCTCTTTCACAGTTGCTAGTGCTATGATTCCTAGCTTCTTTCAACAAGCATAATTACTCATTTTACGTGCTGCTAAATGAGAGGCATAGCTAACTGCTTTAATTAGAATTTTAAGCATACATAGTATATGCAGTAACTTGTACGTACGTTTACTGTGTGCATTGGTGTTTGTATGCGCATCTTTACAAAAACCCAATACTAAAATAGAGAAACCAATAATTATAAAGCATCTCAGTCATTTCCCATTCTCCAAACCATCAGGGCAATCTTAAACATAAATTCATTTGTGCTTATTGTTGCATCTTTTAATAATAACTCTTTATTTACATTTTTAAAATTAATATGAAACTTTGTGAATATTTTGTTGATCAAAATGGAAGTGCTGAGTAGTAAATTAATGTTAAGCAAATTATATTGGTTTGAAATTGATATTAAATTAAAAAACAAAGACATTGGAGTAAGAACTTTTCTGCTAAATGAGACACTTTCAATTGCCTCATAAACGAATTTTTAGTACTTCTGATAGCACCACTAAAAGAATAAAAGCATTATTGTCTTTAAAATTTTGTAAATTTACAATTTAAAGGGAAAATGTGTTCATTTGATTCATGCATTTTTAAAAATATATGTATTATTTAGTCTTTTGAATGTTCCTGAATTGATTTTATTTATTATCTTAAGGAATATTTTGAATCATTAAATAACAGCTAGGAAAATTGTTATTCCTTCCAGACTGAAATGGGCGGCTCACGAATGCAACGATGAGGGTTTAATCTCTGATACGGCTTACGTATATTGGTTTACAGCTATATTGAGTCCAGTTAGACTGATTTTTTTCATTCCTAATATGAAACTTGATGCTGGGAAATCTGATAAGTGAGTTTCATTTCCCTGGAAATTTATTGCTTCTATATCCAAGTGCAAAGAAATAGCACAAGTAAAAACAATGAGGAGTCTGTACGCAAGGCATTAATGAGGGCCACTATTCTCTCACAAAGATTCTACATTGGGGGAAAAAAAAATAAAGAGGCATTTGATCTATTAAAATTGCAAAACATGCTGTTCCTTTTAGAATCGATCATCTTTCCCTTTTGCCTGACTGGTGTAATATCAAATCAGCATATTCTTCAGGCATGTTAGAGCAAGAACAGGAAACATGGTGAATGAAGAGAGGGCATTTGTATGCCGTTTTCATGGCTTTTGGGCAAAGAAAAAGCCCAGTATCCTGTGGAGTGGGGCAACACCGGCCCTCGATGCCCTTTGCTGGCCAACCCCACCTCCTCCCCGCCCTCTCCACCCACAGAGCCCTCACCCCTTCTCATCCCGGCAACATGCTTTGCACATTCTGATCGCCATTCTGTTGCCTATGCCTATTTCTTGGTATATTACAGATGGGATAACAGAAGCTGAAGAACTTTTCAGAGAGCAAACAGTATCATTCCATTAATTAAACCAATGACTAAAACTGTTCAGTAACTATAAAGGCTAGGCATCATGGGAGCAAGACAGCAGCAATATTAATGATATTTATTGAGTGTCCTCTGTATGCCAGATACTGCACATAAAGTATCTTACTTTATATACCGATAGGGAATCCCACCAGCGAGAACAGAGTGGGCTGTGAGACCTCATCCATCTGCCTGTCTATAAAGTTGAAGCTTTCTTTTAAACTAAATAGTGATTGCTGATTTCAAGAAAATTAGACTCTTAACTTGCATTTGTAAAAAATTATAAATGATTTGATACCAGATGCAAATGGAAGGTAATATATGTTAGCAAGGGCTGAAGCCATCTTGATCAGGGAGAAAGTCTTTGTGTGCTAGACGTAACACGGGGGAGGCTCCGTGAGGAGAGGAGACTGAATGGCACGGTTTGGGTGCATTATGATGTGGGAGAAGAATATTCTTGTGGGGAGGGGGACCAGGGATGTGGTCAACCTGAGAAAACACATGTACACTCATAAACACACAAATACACACAGATAGAAAATGGGGGATAGGTACATTATTATTTGGAAGAACAGAAAATAAATCACTGTCATTGAAAAAAAATTTTCTTTTAAGACAGTGTCTCTTCAACTGGTTGTGCTTCAGAAGGCAAAAGTCGTTTGGTTTTTTTTGTGTGTGTGTTTTGGTTGGGTAAGTTTGAGTTAACTAAAATCAAGTAGGTTTCTTTAATGCAGGACTTCTCAGAGCTTTTAATACATTAAAGTACAATATGAATAACTCAGGAAAACTTAGAATATGTATTTCTCAAACTAATTTGACCTCAGAATTTTGATTTTTTTTAATAGACCCTCTGTCAGGAAAAGCTTATAAACACACTGTAGCAAATGCTGTTGCAGAGAAGAGGGGAAATTAGAGCTAATGGACATGAATCCTTAAATACTAGGTTAAGACAGACTTAATCCTGTAAGCAATGAAAAGCCACCCAAGCTCTTTGCAAGGGGAGATGATTTCTACTATTATGTTAATGATAGTTCCAATCTCCAAGGTTGAGACAGCAAGAGTAGCATATTCTCAAACACTGTGGGGCCAAACTTGTCAAAACAAATACTACATGCTTCCTTCTTGGTTTACATCGTCAGCAAGCATGTGCTTTGTGGTGCTGATTTACTGGAATTAGTCCAAACACTGTGGTTGGAAGTAACCCATGCTTTACAGGTTTTATGGAATACTGGGCTGATATTTTAATCTTGCTGAGTATCAAGGAGAGCAAAGAAAAGCTGGTGTAGATCACTAAGGAAAGTCTCTCAAAGGTTTTTGAACACATATGGCATCTCACAAGAAGAAATCAGGAAGTGTGAGCCCAAATGAAAACTCGAGCTGCCTTGGGGAACGCTCAGATATTTGTTGCTCTTAATTAATATTTACAGTTCTGGATTCTGAAGCTTCCAGACTTCTTCCTAGAAGATAATTTTCTAAACTTTGCACTTGTCCATGTAGATTTCTAAGAGCTTTCAAGAGTCTGGAAGTATAGCACAGCTTTTTATCCTAATGATGTTATTAGATATTGAGCCATAGTAAAAGCCTAGATGTTCAGGGGATAATAAAGACTAATGTTTATAGAGCAGTTGTGTGTGCCCGGCATTGTTTAAGTGCCTTCAACATATTGGCACATGTGATTCTCATAGCAAGCTCAGAATAAGTGTTATCATAATGTTTGTTTCACTAATAAAAAAACCTAAGTCATAAGTTAAATAGTTTGCCAAGATCTTCCAACTAGGTAAGTTACAGTTAGTTGGATTTAGGGTTAGGCTTAGTTGGGGTTGGATAGGGTTGATTGTATTGAATTCAGGCAGTCTGACCCAGATCCCTTGATCTTAACTACTGTGCTGTTCAGCCACATGGTAGTTAAAGATGTGGTTTACAGAGATCTCCGTATCCTTTCTGTTTCAGTAAGATGACATTAATAATAGCTAACAGATTTAACTATGCACCAGGCACTGTATTAAACATTTGTTTATCTCATTTAATTCTTCTAACTATTCTATACGATATGCAGACTTATTAACTCCATCGTGTATGTGAGAAAACTCTTAGAGAAGGGTTAAGTCCTATGATGAAGCTCGCACAGTCAGTAAGAAGTAATTCTGGAACAGAAATCCAGATCTGACTCCAAAGAGAGTAGTCATAAACACTTATTCTGTGTAATTATATTCTCGGGAAATTTGTTAAATAAATTACAGATGAAAATCACAGATCACATCTTATACTTGGTGCTTTATATTTTCATCCCCAATTAAAAAATGTGGAAAATATTTATTACCCCCATATGCCAGTGCCTCTGTGAGTTAAGTAGGTATATCTGTATTCATCTACAAAAGTCATTATGACCTCTTAGAATGTTTATAGCAGCACAATTCACAATCGCAAAGCTGTGGAAACAACCCAAGTGCACATCAGTACCTGAGTGGATTAATAAAATGTGGTATATGTATACTATGGAGTACTACTCAGCCATGAAAAATGGTAAACTACTGCCTTTTGTAACAACCTGAATGGAACTGGATACCATCCTTCTAGGTGAAGTATTGCAAGAATGAAAAAACAAGTACCACATGTACTCATGTACTCACCATCAAATTGGTACTAATTGATCAACACTTGTGTGCACATATGGCAGTAACATTCAGTGGGTGTCAGGCAGGTGGGAGAGGGTAGAAGAGATGGGTATATTCACACCTAATGGGTGCAGTACTCACTGTCTGGGGAATGGGCACGCTTGTAGCTCTGACTCAGGCAGGGTAAAGGCAATATATGTAACCTAAACGTTTGTACTCCCGTAATATTCTGAAATTTAAAAAATAAATAAATAAAATAAAAAAGAATTACTCCTTCTCATGCTCTCCTTTCAAGAAAAAGTTCTTAGTAAACAAAACTTAGACACAGATGTTGTTCCTGAAAGTCAAACACTAGCGAAGCTCAACTGCCCTATTCATAGCACTTTTTCCTGTATTGACCAGGCAATTGAAGGAAAATGGATGTGCAGGAATGACAGGTTATATATAATAATTATAATAATTCACTAGTTGAATACTTCAAAATTGAGAGTTGGAAACACCACAATTAAAATGAAGATTCTTACAACCAAATGATTTCTTAAGTTGTCATTTTTCTTCGAAGAAATAAGTTGAACATTTCTTTGTGAACTCTTTGCTACAAAAGGAATTGCTAATAAATACTATATGTAATTTATCTCTTGAATTAAATTTTTAAATAATTTATAATGAGTTCTCTCATTTTATTTATGACCTCGATATATTTTCTCCAAATGATTGAAAATATTGGTGTGGGGTTCTCAGGTTCTAGTTTTTCTGCCTGTATTAAGGGTACCACCATAAGTGAATATTTCCCAATAAGACACTATCATTCAGTAAAATAATTTTTTTGTCCTCCATAAATGTTCTATTTTCAATTATATTTGGAAAGCTATCTATAAGTAAAGACTTTTCTTTAATTATTTTTACATTTATTTTTAATTTTAAAGCTTTTAATATTTTAATTTTTTAAAATTGACAAATAACATTCCCTTTTTAAATCATGAACAATGATGTTTTGAAGTATTTATACATTGTCAAATTGTTAAATCTAATTAACAAATGCATTACCTCACATAGTTATCATTTTTGTGATGATAGCACATAATCTCCACTTTTTTTACACTTATGAGAATACAATGTTATCATTATTAACTATAATCACCTTGCTATACAATATATCCCCTGAAACTTATTCCTCTTATCTGACTGTAATTATGTATTCTCTGGCCAACAGCTCCCCATCATCCCCTTAACCCCTCTAAACCTTTAGCCTCTGATAACCAACATTTCACCCTCTACTTCTATGAGACCAACTTTTAAGATTATACATATGAGTTAGGTCATATGGTATTTATCTTTCTGTGCTTGGCTTCTTTCACTTAGTATAATGTCCTTCAGGTTCATCTGTGTTGTCATAAATGGCAGGATTTCAGTCCTTTTCATGGCTGAATAATATTTCATTATGTGTATACACCATATATTCTTTATCCATTCATCCACTGATGGGCACCTGGGTTGTCTCCGTAGTTTGGCTACTGTGAATAGTGCTGCAATGAACATGGGAGTGGAGATGTCTCTTCAACATATTGATTTCATTTCCTTTGGATATATACCCAATAATGGGATTGTCAGATCCTATGGTAGTTCTACTTTTAATTTTTTGAGGAAACTCCACATTGTTCTTTATAGAAGCTGTACCATTTTATATTCACATCAACAGCTCGCAAGGAATCTAATTGCTACACATTCTCACCAGCATTTGTGGGGGTTTTCTGTTTTGCTTTGTTTTTATGATGGCCATGATAACAGGCATAAGGTAGTATATTGTTGTGTTTTTGATTTGGATTTCCCTAATGATTAGTGATGTTGAGCATCTTTTCATGTCTTTATTGGCCATTTGTATGTCTTCTTTGGACAAATGTCTATTTGGTCCTTTGCTCATTTTTTAACTGGATGTTCGTTTTTTGATGTTGAGTTGTAGGGGTTCTTTATATATTCCTAATATTAACCCTTTATCAGATATATGGTTTAAAAATATTTTCTCCATTTTGTAGGTTGCCTTTTTACTCTGTTAATTGTTTCCTTTGTTGCACAGACATTCTTAAGTTTGATAGTCTCATTCATCTATTTTTTATTTTGTTGCCAGTACTTTTGATGTCATGACCAAGAAATCTTCACCAAATTCAATGTAATGAAGTTTTTTCCTATTTTTTTTTTCTCTAGGAATTTTATAGTTACAGATTTTATATTTAGGTCTCTCAGGTTTTATATTTAGTCCATTTTCAGATAAATTCTATATAGGGTGTAAGGTAAGGATCAAAGTTCATTCTTCTGCATGTGAATATCTAGTTTTCCTAACACTAGGTCAAAGAGACTATTCTTACCCCATTGCATAGACTTAGCACATTTGTCAAAGATTATTTGACCATACATGTGAGTTTATTTCTGGTTTCTCTATTCTGTTACATAGATCTCTATGTCTGTCTTTATGCCATTACCATACTATTTTGGTTACTATAGTTTTGTAATGTGTTTTAAAATTAGGAAGTATAAGGCTTCCAGCTTTGCTTTCTTTCTTGAGATTTTTTTGGCTATTCGGGGTCTTTTAATTATTTTTTTTTATTTCTGAAAAAAATGCCATTGGAATTTTGATAGGGATTGTGTTGAATATTTAGGTTACTTGGTGTAGTATGTGCATTTTAACAATATTAAGACTTCAAATTCATGAAAACAGTTTGTCTTTATGTTTATTTTTTTCTTATTTAATTTAATTCATCAATACTTTATAGTTTCAGTATGCAGGTGTTTTGCCTTCTTGGTTAAGTTTATTACTAAGTATTGGGTTTTTTATGTTATTATAAATAGATATTTTTTCTTAAATTCTTTTTCAAATTGTTTATTTTCAATGTAAAGGCATGCAACTTATTTTTGAGTTTTGATTTGTGTCCTCTAACTTTGCTGAATACAGTGAAGCCATCTGGTCCTGAGCGTTTCTTTGTTAGAAGATTTTTGATTATTGATCAATTACTGATTCAATCACCTTACTAGTTATAGGTTTGTGCAAACTTTTTATTTCTTAATGTTTCGGTCTTAACAGATTGTATGATTTTAGAAATTTATCCATTTTTACAGGTTATCCAACTGGTTGGCATATAATTGTTCATAGTAGTTTTATGATTCTTTTCCTTTGGCCTCATAATATTTCCTCTTTTGTCTCTGATTTTTGTTAATGGAGTTTTTATTCCTTTTTTCCTTAGTTAATCTAGTGACAGATTTGCTGATTTTGTTTATATTTACAGAGAACCAACTCATAGTTTTGTTGATTTCTTTCTATTGTTTTTCAATACTTTAATGACTTTATTTGTGCTCTAATTTTTATTATTTCTTTCCTCTGCTAATTTTGGGTTTAGTGTTTGAGTGGAGTGTTCAGTATAGGTCTGTTGGTCCATTTGTCTATACTGTTGTTTAATTCCTCTGTTTCCTTGTCAATCTTGTCTCTGGTGGATCTACCTCTTATTGAAAATGAGGTTTTGAAGTATTCTGCTATTATTGTGGTATTTGCTATTTCTCTCACCAATTCTGGTAGTGTTTGCTTCATATATGTGGGTGTTCTGCTATTAGATGTAGGCATATTTACAATTGTTATATCTTCATAATGAATTGAAACTTTTATTATTATATATTGCCCTTTATCTCTTGTGACAGTTTCTGACTTATACTCTATTTTGTCTGATGTAAGTATGGCCACCCCTGCTCTCTTTTGGTTACAATTTGCATGGAAAATCTTTTTCCAACCTTTTATTTTCAGCCAGTGTATATCTTTTTATCTAAAATATGTCTCTTGCAAACAGCATTTAGTTTGATCTTGATTTTTTTTACTTCTATTTAGCCACTCTATATCTTTTGATTGGAGAGTTTAATCCATTTATATTTAAAATACAGGCAGTCCCTGGGTTACAGATGACCTACATTGGCCTCAACTGCAGCTCAGATCTTTTCCACTTGGCTATCACATCGGTTCATCAGGATAGACTGGGCATGTCCCCATGAAACCTACAGAAGACAAAGAGAAGGAATGGAGATGCAGAAGTGCTTTTAAAGACTCTGTTTACATGAAGTTTGCTCTGTTTCATTGGCACAGGACACATAGCCAAGCCCAGAATCAGTGTAGGAAGGTGCTGCAAAAAAAAAAAAAAAAAAAAAGTGGCACAGAAAGGCATTATTGAGGAGAATGCATTTAATATAAAGACTTTCAGAGGCCCCTCCATCATGTCAATAAAGAAGACAGGGCATCAAATGGTTGTCATTATTTTGACAAAGGAAAGAGCCCTGGAGTCTGTTAATTGATTTCTATGGTCTCTGACTACAAACTCACCCTTGAATTTTAGAAAATTTTCCTAGTTCTCTCAAATTTCTTTCACCTGTATCTACAAGTCAATCTCATACCCAAACTAAAACAGGGAGAATAAAAATATTGTTGGATATTTCCTCCACTCACTTTTGCTACCTTCCGTCATTTGGTGATCTTCTGTACATAGGAGAGTTTATTTTTCCATGGAGGATTATCTTTGTAAGGGTTGATGTGTGTATTTCAGATTTCTTTTATTTATTTCAAATGGTCAAACTATTTTTTCCCTAGAGATCATTCTTATTCCAGCGTAAGAGATATTTTAATGATATCTAATGTTTAGACAATGTAATTAAAAAGTGTTGGCATTATCCTTATTTTCATTTTAATCTTAAATTTTTTCAGAGCTCGAAGTCTTTTTTAACATTGACCACTGCTTCGAAAAAGCAATTTCATAACCACATCTAGTTGTGGGATACCATGTTTACAGAATATAAAAAATTCCATCTGTACTATTCATGCTTCACTCAAATGTTATTTTCAAAGGGGCAAATATCTAACTTTTCACCAAAACTTCCTCCCCTACAGCCTGCAGGTCCATCAAGGTGTAATTGCAATGCTGATTTTCTAAGATTGGAAGAGTCTTCCTGAAGATAGGTAATATTACCTTTATTCCACACTTATATTAATATTTTAGGTGTTAAGACCTTGTATTGTTTTATATTTTATATTTTATATTTTAAATATTCATTTAAATGCCTTTATTTCCTGAATGCCATTTTATAGTGTTCATTAGTCATTCTTATCTTTTATGTCCATCAGGGAATAACTTTACTATCTAGTCATTTATCTTTAGTTTTATTGCTTTGTCCTACCAATATATGTGCACTAGTGTTGATAATAAAGTAATTGAAATTAACAATAATAATAATTTAGGAAGAATATTCATAAAAATTCTAACAAAGTGTTATATATAAACTAAGGGGGTGAAAAAGGCCATCAGCATCCCAACACCTGATTTTATTATTCTTTCTCTTCCCATGTGGTTTCCATCTGTTGCTTGTGAATAATTTCACTGAGGTCCAGTTCACAGTAGGGCTAACTGAGCTCTTTAGAAGAGTCTGACCCTCAACTGAGAGTTTCAGTCTAAGGTGTAATGTTGGATCTGATTACGTCTTCGATCCTGGCCCAGTTCAGGAAATTGGAACCTGACCAGCTGTTTCCCAGTTTGTAGGTTGGAGGTTACCTGGCTCTTTCTTAGCCCAGCCGGCTGCCCTTTACTTGAGAGTAGACACAGATGTATTCACTAAGTCAGTTTTCCCCAATATTCGATCAAGATTGTGCCATATCAGTACCATCTACATTCCTATTTACTTAACAGTTTGCACGTATGTGTGATATTATTTGAAAAATCACTTAAATGTTTTTAAAAAGTTTGCGTGATTAATAAAATCAGACGAAAAACAACTACCACTCTTTTAACTGAAAAGTAGGTAGACCGAAAAAAATGCAGTGCAATCCAAGCAAAGTTTCTAAATTTGAGCTATATATGCCTGAGGCCCTGAGCCTAAGGTCTCCAGTTGTTTAAAAAGAGAAATAATTGAGTGTTTAAAAGAAAAGCATCAAACTGAACCTTCCTTCTTGAGATCTCTAGAAAGTTACAAACACCTTTGAAGAGAAAGTTGCTGTTTACTTAGTGATTTATCACTTACGGTCTCATTGGAGTATCATTTTTAATCACTTTCTATAGCTACAGTGTCTGCATCCTACATTTTGGGAAACACTATGCTAATCCACTTTCAGCCAAGAAGACAATACTGGCGTCAGCCAGTAGTGGCTGGGCTCCTATAATGAAGAAAGGAATCCTGAAATTATGCTTCTATGATCCGACAAACAGCCTCCCACCCTACACTCTCCAATCATGGATTCCAACATCATCCTTTCTTTCAGTGTTTTTATTTAGGTTCACCTCCAAGATCTCGTTCCAAGCCAAAGGATATTCCTTTCTTTATGCAGGAACTCAGGACATTGGCTCCTCATATATTTGTTAAGTTGACCCTATAATCACATATATTCAATTCCTCGGTGACTAATTTGGCTCTGAGAGGTTAGGAACTGGTGAGGCTGATGCAATTGTATATAGTATCTGGTGATGAGTAAAGTGCAGATTAATTTGTGAGATAGAACATTTCCACCCTTTTCCCTTTGGCGTTAAGGTTTATTTAGAATTCATGAAGTTGTGTCTGTACTAAAAAGCTTTGAACCATTAAAGAGAATTATTTAACAAAATTTCTAAAAATGCCAGTGCAAATTGGTTTGTCTTGAAATTCGGGTGCTTTGTTATTTTGCCACCAAGAAAAAAAAGCTTGAGGGAGAATATGAATGTAATAAATATTTCATTTTTGTAGCACATCATGCATTGTTCTTCAGTTTCAGACCTTGCCAGCAGTCAACACAGTAGTAAATTTCAGCACCTGTGGACCTGTTTCGGTAATTTATGATTTCCATTAGATTTCCATTAGAGATGGGCTGAAATGGTTCAGGCAAGTTCATGCACCCCGGCCATGAGCATGCTTGGCCTGAGGGATTGTTTGCATGTGGATATTTGGCAGCACGTACACTCTTTGTTGCTTTTTTTGCTATCATGGATATCATTTGGGGGCTGCTCAAGACACTCCCCAAAATGTCAAAACACAGAAAAGTGCTATAGACATCTACCATTTAGGATTCTTCTTCTGCCATAATCTGTATTTGCTTTATTCGTTCCTTTAACAAAATTTAGTGAACCCTTGTTAAATTCACTGGATATAAACAGATGAATAAGAGATGGCCCCTGATTTCAAGGAGTTTCTAGGGTAAGAACAACTCATTTAAAAAAAAGTGCAATGAAGTATTGCATTGCAGTATTAAATAAATAAACAAATAGAATAACAAGTAGAATAAATAGCTAGTGCAACCAGAGCCTCCTGATAAGAACTCATGGATGAAATACCAAGTGGACAGGAGGAGATGGTGCTGAAGACAGGAGGGAAGGGTGTTCTAGGCAGGAGAACTAGTGTGAGCAAACACTCAGAGGCAGAAGTGTAATTTGTCTTCACACAAGGCATGCAACATCTGGAACATGGGTTGGCAAAATAAGCCACAAGCTTAGGGGACCGGGAGCCTTACTAGAGAGCACTTGAGGGTTTGACTATAATGATGGTAATATTTTCCAACATTATAATGAGATTTCCTCTTGTGTAGTTTTGTGTACTTTACCTTTTCCCTAATCAATCCCAAGCTATCTGTCAGTTTGGTGGTGAAAGAGATTTACTATTGTTACAGCAGGAATGAGAAGAGAAAGAAAGAGTTCACATTCATTCTTTGCTATCCAAAATGGGACTTTTGTCTCTATAACAAGACAATGTGCTTGAAAACCTGACTTACTCAAAGAAAAAAAAAGTTCCATTCTCTCTACCTTGAACAAAAGACAACCTGATACACTTGGTTATAGAGTTATACAGTGTGTTCTGAGTAGAAGAATATAGGGCAAGGCAAAGGAAATGAAAGTCCTTCATACATCATATGTGAGCCAGAGGGCTGTGAGTAAAAGAGGAAAACAATAGAAAGTCAGGAAATGAGAATACTGGTTCTTATTTTCCTCCAAAACCCCATTGTATGTAGAGAGAGAGGATGACACTTTGAATTCAGCATATACATACGGGACACATTTTTATGGAAGAGACATAGAGAAAAATGGCACTTTCTTAAGGAGACACCCCATATGCACTCGCTTCCCATATGATTCAGATATGGTGGCAGGAGCTAGCAGCAAAGAACAGATGGATAAGTGAGCTAAGGAGAATGGTCCTGGTTTCCTCATGCCTGTTTTTGGTGCTTACAACACCCAGGGGTGCCTGCATACTCCAGCAAGGGCATGGGAAAAGCCTAAGTTCACAGGAAGCCCAGCAGAGACCTAGGATTCTAGGGACAAGGCCACGGGGGCTCTCCAATCAGAGGCATATGACTGTAGCATCAACAGTGGGTGGAGGCATGTGGTTCTGAAAACCTAAGTGGAACAAATGTCCCTGTGGTGCCCAGACTAAGCAGTAGGCCTGACCAGCCATCCAGGGGCACAATGTGGATCCACAGGGCTTAGTCTGACCTTCACTTTCCCCCACTCCTGAACACCAGGAGGCCACAAACACCAGATTCCAACAATTTGGGAGAGAGTAGGGGAAGGGAGAGAAAATATAAGCAACTGAACATTGTGTCTAAATACCTGAGCTATGTGCCTAGAGGTCAATGTGAATTTTTACATTGGACTACATTTGCTCAGATTGTACTAAAATTTGTTATTTCTTTATTATTCTCATTGGATGGAGGTTGTTTAGGAAAAACAGTTCAATTATTAAAAAAAATACTATATTTCATGTGCACATCAATCTTGACACATAACTTTTAATGAGTAAATATGTCACAATTCACTAAAATGTTTAATATGGTTTGATTTAATCTCTCCTTTATCCATTGTCCTACAAAGTCTAAGAGATTCACCAAAAACAAACAGTCTTAGTTCATTTGTGTTGCTATAAAGGAATATCTGAGGTTGGATAATTTATAAACAAAAGAGGTCTGTCTGGCTCACAGTTCTGCAGGCTGTACAAGAAGCATGCTGCCAACATCTGCTTCTGGCAAGGGACTCAAGCTGCTTCCACTCGTGGCAAAAGAGAGCAGCTTGTATAGATCATGTGCAGAGAGAGGAAGCAAGACAGAGGAGAGCAGGCACCAGGCACTTTTCAACAACCAGTTCTCTTGGGAACTAAGAGTGAGAACTCACTCAACTAAAAGTGAAAACTCACTTAACTAAGAGTGAGAACTCACTCATTCCAGTGAGAATGGCGCCAAGCCATTCATAAGAGATCCTCCCTCATGACCAAAACACCTCCCACCAGGCCCCACCTCCAACACTGGGAATCAAATTTCAACATGAAATGTGGTAGGGTCAAACAAACCATATCCAAACTGTAGCACAATCTAAAATGAGAACAACACTTTCTGGCATAGAGATGTTCATTAAAGCATTACATATAATGACAAAAAAATTGCAACAATTATATCTCTAACTTTTGAAAGTTAATAATTATACCATACAATAAGCATAAAACTGAATATTATGCAGTTGTTATGTTTATGAGGAATTTTAATAACATTATAAAACTTAAAATTACATTATTAATTTAAACATATAAGATAAGATGCATTTGGACATAAGTTATTGTTCAATTAAAGATAACTAAAGAACATTTAATAGGAAATACATCAAAATATTAAAATAATTCATTGCTGAGTAGCTCATGATTTGTTCTTTTATTTCTTCAATAAAAATTTTCTGTGTAGTAGATAGTGCACATGTTCTAGCTTTATAATTGGAAAACCTAAAACAAATTTATGTTATATAAAAAAAGGAAAGAATAGGGGAAAGAGGAAGAAACAGGGCATAAAAGAGATTAGAGGAGTATATCTTTTCTTCTCATCCTTTGAAAGATGTTGATAAATGGGGATTTAGGAGGTATACACATTTATCCCTGGTATATCTAAAGTTCACTGAGTAAGCTGAGACCTCCTACAAAACTTATGAATTGGTCAGAGTTTAATTATACCTTTAACCTACCATTTTCTTTTCTGTCTTTAAGATGTCCTCTGTCTCTTCTAAAACTTTCATTTAGTATAAATCTAGATCACTTATTTGGTATTTTCTAATGTAGTTTTCCTTCTAGTCCTGGAAAAAGGTAAAATCCCATCAATTCCTCTTAGGAAACAACTGTTAACTCTTCATGAGTAAATGGTAAAGGCATATTGTTGTCATTTTCAGTCGCTTCAGTATCTCCAGGATGTTGGAGGCACACTGGGCATCAGTTTTCCAGCATTTCCAAGATGTGTCTTTGGCAGGAGATTAATAAATCAGTGTTCCTGGAAAACGGTGTAATGGTCAAATGACTTTGGGGACGTCTAGGTGAAACAAAATTACATAGGTTACTTAAGTAGAGCATACCTCAGTTTGTATTTTACTAAATTATAAATCTCTGAGGGGGAATTTAGTGAACAGCATTTCCCAATTTTATTTGACCCAAATCCTTTTCTATCCTTTCACAAAGGGATTAAATTTTAAACCAACTTTTTCTAGTGCCCCCAAACATGGACTGATTTCCATGAGAATGTTGGTGAAACACCTAGCTGGAGTGGATCTCCAGCAGGGTGAGGAGAGAACTGGAAATTCAAAACAAAAATAGACCACTGGAGAAAGAGTAGGGATCTCCCAGAAGCCAGGTTGAGAAATGGGAGTGAACTGAGAGGCTGGAGGTGTGCACACTCCATGGCTCACAGGGGAGGCTCAGGAGCAGATGCGGCTACATAACCTGCTTCTACAATTCCCAGGCTTCCCCAGACTTACCAGGTTTCATTACAGTGATCTCATCATAGGTGGGAAAAAGAGCATTAAAGCTGTTTGGCAATGCCTGAAAATCTTCTCCTGAAACCTATCAGAACATTGGCATTGTCGAGTGGAAGAGGATCCACAGTTCAAATAGCAACTTCAAGTCTCCTCAAAGCTAACAGACAAAATGTATTACACTGTTTTATGATTGGCTAAATTGAGTCAATGATAGATTCTTCTCTGGCATGGATTTTGAGAAAAAGTTCCAGTTCTAACACATAGCACTTCTTTGAGAAAGTTAATTATCACATTTAAATGTCAATTTTCTCACTCCTAAATAGAATCCCATATATCCCTGTGTGTGTGTGTGTGTGTGTGTGTGTGTGTGTATAAAACCACATGTGTAAGGCCATATAAACACAGATACATACATATATATATATGCATATACATATATATATATGGTTTATGGTTATATGTTTGTGTATGCATATATATGTATACACACACTCAAAACTATACATACATATATATGTTATAGGGTTATTGTGAGTATTAAATGACATGATGTTTGTGAGGTGCTCCAAGGAGGATCTGTCACTTTGTGAGTGCTTAATAAAGAGTTATTATTATTGTAGTTGTAGTACTTAATACAAAGTAATTATTAGTATTGGTGTTACTATTAGTTTCATATATTTATAGCACATCAAACCTGAAAAGGAAAATAGAAATTAATGTTGAATTGACCAGGAGAAAAGAATTGTTTAAATAACAGAGATTGTGATATGAGTACTCATTTTAATCTTATTTTATTTTGGCTTATTAATTTATTAAACCTATAGTGAACTCATGCCCAGCTATAAGCAGTGGTAATAAAGAGTATGTGAGTAATTAAATTCTCATTGGCTCTACAATACACAGATTATTTCAGTAACTCCTCATGGATCATTGTTTTGACATTGTCAGGAACCACTTATTGATTTAAGTTTCCAAATATTAAAGTTCCAGAATATGGCAACCCCATGTCATGCAAAAGAAAGATGGAATCTACAATTCAATTAGTGCTGGTCACCAGACTGGAAACATACAGAAGAGCAAAACCAACAAAACACTTTGCTCATGAACTTCTTGTTTAATTGTAGCACAATTTATGCCTATGGTTATGAAAGTCAAGAGAACAGTGAAAATATCTGCCAATAAGACTCTGTAAAGCTACTATGGTTCATCATGACCCACTTCACTGAATTTGAAGGAGTTTGAGTTAAATGTTGTTTAAATCCCCCCTACTCAGATTACAAAGGGTAAGAAACTGCATTGCACCACCACGACTAAAGTCAAAATCTCCTTAGCACTCTCCATGACCATTGTAATGGTATTCACACTGTCTGCCTGGGCTCACTGCCCCCGTTAATCCCTCCAATGTACTCTCAGAGTCATTGTCCTGGAAAAGTACTCTGACGGGGCTATTCTGAGGCTTTTGAAATTTCAAAACCTTTTTGGTACTGAATACAGTAATCATGATCTGAATTTCTAACCCCAGCCCTCTGGCCTTTCTATGTCCTGTGTTCCAGCCTAATAGAATTCCTTATGTTTCCTGTAAATGTCCTGGGCTTTACCTCTTATGCTCATGCCTGATGTGCCCTTTCCTTCCTCTCCACGTGAGCAAATCCCACCTGTCTTTCAGGGCACTGGTCTAATGTCTTCTCTAACTCCTTCCCTGTCAACAATAATTTATACTTCCTCTGACTTCATATGACTGGGTATCCCTTATGGTACTCACTACTCGAGGGAGACCTCTCTCTCTCTCTCTCTCTCTCGCTCTGTGTGTGTGTATGTGTATATATTTGGTTTGAGCACCTTTATTACCAAATCCATGGTCTGGTTATCATTGCATTCCATATAGTATTTTTGGATTGCCTGATACACACCCACCCACACAGCAAGCACACAATTAATTTAAATATGGGTTGATATTTACAAGGCAAGAGGAGAAGGTAAAAACAATGAAGAAGGAGAAGTCAGAGATGTACATTCACACACACACACACACACACACATACACACAGTTTTAGTATCTATTGTACTAATGAATTGAGTTCCCTGTATCAATGTAAAAAGGTGATTGAAATGATATGATGTTTGGCTCTTTCTCTATTACAAAACAAACCTGCGAATGATATGGACTAAATTCTTTTGCTTATGTGACGTAGTTGACTTTTATTCAACTATTTTGGGTCCATTGTGGCATTTCACTCATAAAAATATTTATCATACTTATTCCCTCTCCTTTGAGTCCTCAGTAATTCTATTCCATCAGTTTGTACTTTTGTATATAGGACTTGCTTAAAGAGCAAAACACTCTTGCTTGACTGTAGCTTTTACAGATGTTCAGCAATAATGTGTGACTTCTGTTTTTGTTTTATAACCTTTGTACCTTTTTCTGTGAATGGAAACAATACTTGGAACATAATTCAGTGGGTCCTATCATATTCATGAGAATAAAAACTCTTAATATTATAGCAAGCAGTGAGGTGCTGCATCTATGTGCAGAAATTCTGCTCTTCACATGCTCCACTTGGGCCGCTCTCCAGGATCTAGTGTTCAGGTGGTGAGCCACTCCAGGGCATACGTCTTGCTGTCAGAATGCCTTACTACAAGTGCATTTTACAGTAATGTTTCAACAACCTGAAGAGTGACATTATCACAGTGGGATTTCTGATCTTCACCTTCCAGAGGGGAACCTCATCCAGGAGGTCAGCAGAGATGGAGTTTAAAGCAGTGTTTTAGCCACTATGACTGCAAATTCAGCGATGAACACAGTGACAGCAGCAGCTCTTCAAAGATACTATTCACATCAGATAAAAAGTTAGATGCAATAGTATGTGTGTCTGTGAGTGTCTCCCAATACTATGTTGAGATTTCTTTGCATTAATGTCTGTGCCACAAAATTGGAAACTAAAACAATATAATTGGCATTTTATGTATATCCTCAAATGAATAAAGAAAAGATATACAGATAGATAAGTGATTGATAGAAAAGAAAGCAAGAAGGAAGGAAAAGGAAGGAAGGAAGGAAAGAAGGAAGGAAGGAAGGAAGGAAGGAAGGAAGGAAGGAAGGAAAGAAGGAAGGAAGGAAGGAAGGAAGGAAGGAAGGAAGGAAGGAAGGAAGGAAGGAAGGAAGGAAGGAAGGAAATGTATTAGTTTCCCAGGTCTGCATAACAAAGTGCTGCACCCCCTAGACAGTGCGCATCACACTCATTGAAGCTCTGACTCGGAGGGGTGGGGGTGGAAAGGGCAGTATATGTAACCTAAACTTTTGTACCCCCACAATATGCTGAAATAAGAATAAAAAAAAATAAACAACAACAACAACAACAACAACAAACAAAGTACTGCACCATCAACTGGGTGGCTTAAAATAACAGGTGTTTATTGTCTCAATTCTGGAAGCTAAAAGTCTAAAATCAAGGAGACAACAAGGTCTTGCTTTCTTTAGCATTTTTAGGGGAGAATTTTCCTCGGAATCTTCCTAGCCTCTGGTGCTTGCCACCAATCATTTGCATTCTTTGGCTTGTAGAGGCATCACTCCAGTCCTATGGCCAACTTCTCCCTGTGTGTCTGCATATCATCTTTCTTCCACACATGTCTGTTTCTGTGTCCAAATTGTCCCTTTTTGTAAGGATGCCAGTCACTGGATCCGGGCCCATCCTAATGACCTCATTTTAACTCAATGACTTCTGTGAAGACCCTATTTCAAAATAAGGTCAAGTTTTGAGGGTACTGGGGGTTAGGACCTCAAAATACCTTTTTGGAGGGGATGATACAACCTATAGCAGATGAGATGGATACATACTTTAAAACATATTTTGGTGACTATTGAAATATACATAATTTACTGTGAAGATTTTGCTCCTGACAATATCATCATGTCTACAATATAAGTATGTATGTTCATGTATTGTAACTGGGAAAATATTAATTAACTAATTAATATAAAAGACATTTCTGTGTCACCAGTTATGTGCAAAGTGCTTCTAGTACTCTGTGCTTGGTGGATAAAACTATCAAATGCAGGTCTTCTCTTAGGAACTTGGATCTGAGGTTTAGTGTGAATGGTTCTAACTTTAATTGATCCATCCTGGGCAGAGTTTTGAACCAGCACCAGTATTTCAATATCTAATTCTGACCCTGTCAACTTCTATTCCATGCCTTCAGACTGCTCCACTTTTCTCTTTCCGCCCACTGTTTGTTGACTCTCTGGATTTATTGAAGTATTTGTTTATCCTTTCTATATTTATGGCATCAAAAGGTGTCCCAGATATACTGTTTATAGGGAAAAGAAGTAAAGTCTCATGTATTTATTTTTGTTGTTGCTGTGATTACTTTTGAGGACTTCTTCATAAATTCTTTGCCTAGGCTGACATCTATAAGAGTTCATCCAACATTTTCTTCTAGAATTCTTATAGTTTCATACCTTAAGTTTAAGTCTGTCATCTATCGTGAATTAATTTTCCTGAGTGGTGAGAGGTACAGATCCTCTTTCAGCCTTCTACAGGTGGCTATCCCATTTTCCCAGAACCATTTATTGAATAGGGATTCTTTACCCCAGTGTATGTTTTTGTTTGCTTTGTCAAGGATCAGATGGCAATATGAGGATGGATTCATTTCTGGGTTCTCTGTTATGATCCATAGATCTATGTCTCTGTGTTTGTGCCAGTACTACCCTGTTTTTGTTACTATAGCCTTGTAGTATAGCTTGAAGTCTGGTACAGTGATGCCTCCTGTATACCTTAGATCCCTAGTATACCTTAGAGTTTGCTCTTGGTGTTATAGATTCAATGGGTTGGGCAAATTTATAATGATATGTATCCATTGCAGTATCATACAGAATAATTTTACTACCCTAAAAATCCTCTGTATTCTGCATATCTGTTCCTTCCTACTACCAATCCCTGGAAACCACTGGTCTTTTTACTGTCTCCATAGTTTGGCCTTTTCCAGAATGTCATATAGTGGTTGGAATCGTACAGTATGTAGATTTATCATATTAGATCACTTCACTTAATAATATGCATTTAAGATTCATCCATGTCTTTGCATGGCTTGATAACTCATCTCTGTTTAGTGCTTAATGATACTCCATTGTCAGATATACAACAATTTATCCATTCACCTACTGAAAGACATCTTGTTGCTTCCAAATTTTGGCAATTATGAATAAAGCTGCTACAAACATCCATGTGCAGATTTTTGTGTGGACTTAAGTTTTCAATTCATTTGGGTAAAGATCAAGGAGAATAATTGCTGTATCATAAGGTAAGAGTAAGTTTAGTTTTGCAAAATACTACACAACTGTCTTTCAAAGTGGCTATACCAATTTGCATTACTACCAGAATAAATGTGAGTTATTACTGCTCCATATCCTCACTAGCATTTGGTAATGTCAGTATTTTGTATTTCTGTGAAGAATGTCATTGGTACTTTGATAGGATGCATTGAATCTGTAGATCGCTTTGGGGAGTATGGATATTTTAGAAATATTAATTCTACCAATCTGTGAACACTGGATATCTTTTGATATATTTGTGTTCTCTTCAGTTTCTTTCATCAATGTTTTATGATTTTCAGTGTAGAGAACTTCCACCTTCTTAATTTATTCTTAGATATCTTATTTTTTTGTAACTATGGTAAATCGGATTGCTTTCTTGATTTCTTTTTCAGATAGTTAATTATTAACATATAGAAATACTACTGATTTTTGTATGCTGATTTTGTATCCTCCAGCTTCACTGAAATCATTTATTAGTTCTAACAGGTTTTTTTTTTTTGGTGGAATCTTTATAGTATTCTATACATAACTGTCATCTACAAACAGGGATAATTTGACTTCCTCATTTCCAATTTGGATGCCTTTTATTTCTTTCTCTTGCCTAATTGCTCTGTCTAGGATTTTCACTACAATGTTGCATAGAAGTGGTGAAAGTCCATCACAGCCAGGGAAATAATCAACAGAGTGAACCGATAACCTACAGAATGGGAGAAAAATATTAGCAAACCATATATCCAACAAAGGACTAATATCCAGAATCTACAAAGAACTCAAACAAACCAGAAAGAAAAAAACAAATAACCCCACTAAGAAGTGGGCAAAAGATATGAACACAGGTTTATCAAAAGAAGATAGACAAATGGCCAACAAACATAAAAAAATTCTCAACATCACTAATCATCAGGGAAATGTAAATTAAAACCACAATGAGATACCACCCTCCTCCTGTCAGAATTGCCATTAGTAAAAAGTGAAAAACAATAGGTGCTGATGTGGATGCAGAGAGAAAGGAATGCTTACACACTATTGGTGGGCCTGCAAAATAGTACAACTTCTGTGGAAAACAGTATGGACAGTCCTCAAAAAAAATAAGTGTAGACCTATCATTTGATCCAGCAATCCCATTGCTGAGTATCTACCCAAATGAAAATAAGTCATTTTATCAAAAAGACTCTTGCACTTCAATGTTTATCACAGCACAATTCACAATTGAAAAGATGTGGAATCAAACTAAGTGCTCATCAATTCAAAAGTGGATAAAAAAAATGTGGTATAGATACCATGAAGTACTACTCAGCCATAAAAAGGAATGAAATATTGCCATTAGCAGCAACTTGGGTGGAACTGGAGACGATTATCCTAAGTAAAGTATCCCAGGAAGGGAAAATCAAATACTATATGGTCTCACTAATAAGTGGGAGCTAAATGATGGATACAGGATACACATGGGCACAAAGAGATATAAAGGACCTTGGAAACCAAGAAGAAGGGAGGTGGGAGGGTGATGGATGAAAACTTACCTCTTGGGTACAATGAGTACTATTCTGGTGAATGCCACACCCAAAGCCATGACTTTGTTAGTGTTATACAAAGTATCTATGCAACAAAAATGTTTGTATCTTCATAATATTTGACATTAATAAAAAGATGTAGCACCACCTGAGGGGGAGGGGAAGAAGTGGTGAAAGTGAATATCGTTGTCTAGTTCCAGATCTTAGAGGAAAATCTTTCTACTTTTCCTGTTTAGTATATTAGCTATGGGTTTGCTGTAGATTGCTTTTGTTGTGTTGAGATACATTCTTTCTATACCTAATTTATCAAGAACCTGTTGAATTTTGTCAAATGTTTTTTCTGTGTCTGTTGAAATGATCATATGGTTTATATCCTTAATTCTGTTAATGTGATGTGTCATGTTTATTGATTTGAATATGTTGAACCATACTTGCATTGCTGTATGAATCCCACTTAGTTATGGTGAATAATTTTTAATGTGCTATTGAATTCCATTTTCCACTGTTTTGTTGAGAATTTTTGTATCTGTTCATCAGGGATATTAACCTGTAGTTTTCTTTTTTTGTTGTTGTGTAATTGTCTAGTTTTGGTATCAGGGTAATGTTGATCTCAAATAATGAGTTTAGAAGAATTTCTTCCTCTTTAATTTTCTAGAGTAATTTGAAAAGAATTGGTATTAGTTCTTTTATAAGTGTATGATAGAATTCAGCAGTGAAGCCATCAGGTCCTGGGCTTTATTTTGGTGGGAGACTTTTTATTACTGATGCAATTTCATTATTCATTATTGATCTTGTCAGAAGATCTATTTTTTCATGGTTTAATCTAGGTAGATTATATGTGCCCAGGAATTTATCCATTTCTTTTAAGTTTCATAATTTGTTGGCATATAATGGTTTATAATAGTCTCATATAATCGTTTATATTTCTGTGGTATTAATTGTAATGTCCTTTTTTCACCTGTAATTTTATTTGAGTTTTTTCTCTTTTTTCATAGCTCGTTTGGCTAAAAATTGATTGTTTATCTTTTCAAAAATCCAACTCTTTGTTTCATCAATCTTTTGTATTATGTTTAGTGTCTGTTTCATTTATTTCTGCTCTAATCTTTATTATTTTTTTCTTCTAGTAATTTTGGGTTTAGTTTATTCTTGTTATATAGTTCCTTGAAATAAAGCATTAGGTTGTTTCTTTGAATCTTCTTTTTTTGGTGTAAGCATTTATTTCTATAAATTTCTCCATGAATACTCCTTTTGTTGTATCCCATAGGTTTTGGTATGTTTTGTTTCCATTTTCCTTTGTCTCTAGAAAGTTTTAAATTTCACTTTTAATTTCTTCATTGACCAATCAGTTGTTCAAGAGCATGTTGTTTAATTTTTATGTATTTGTATAGTTTTCAAAGTTCCTCCTGTTATTAATTTCTAGTTTCATACCAGTCATCAGTAACAACACTTGATATAATTTTAACTTTTTAAAATTTGTTAAGACTTATTTTGTGGCCTGTCATATGATCTCTTCTGAAGAGTGTTCTATATGCACTAAAGAAGAATGTGTATTATATACTGCTGTTAGATGTAAATTTCTATATACACCTGTTAGATCTATTTTGTCTGTAGTGCAACTCAATTCAAATAGAAAAACTATTTTCTTAGTTTTCTTTCTGGTTGATCTACCCATTGTTGAGTATGGGATATTAAAGTCTCCTACTAATTATTGTATTGATATTTATTCTCTCTTCATGTCCATTAAGATTCACTTTATATTTATTTATGAGCTTTAGTCTTTGGTGCATATATATTTACCATTGTTATGTCCTTCTAATGAATTGAACCCTTTATCATTAAATAATGACCTTCTTTGTGTCTTATGATAGGTTTTGACTTGATGTCTATTTTATTATCTGATACAAGTATAGACACCTGTACTCTATTTTGGTTACTATTTGCATGAAATATCTTCTTCTACCTCTTTACTTTTAGCCTATGTATGTCCTTAAGGTTAAAATGAGTACCCTGTAGAAAGCATATTGTTGGATCTTGTATTTTTATCTAATCGTTCACTTTATGTCTTTTGATAGAGAATTTAATCCATTTACTTCCAAAGTAATCGTTACTAGGTAAGGACTTACTACTGCCATTTGGTTGACTATTTTCTGTTTGTTTTGTAGAACCTTCATTCCTTTTTCCATCTCTTGTTTATTTTTTGTGACTTGGAGATTTTTTTTGGTGCTGTTTTGATTCCTTTCTCTTTATCATATGGTATCTAATACAGCTTTTTGCTTTGTGGTTACCATAAGGCTTACACAAAACATCTTATAGTTATAATAAACCATTTTACACTGCTAACAACTTAATTTGCATAAAAAACTCTAGACTTTTATCCTCCCCACCACAATTTATATTTTTGATGTCACAACTTGTATCTGTCATAGATTTCTTAACACTTATTGTAGCTATCATTATTTTTCACTCTTTTCTCTTTTAACCTTCATAGTAAAGATATATATGAATTAGGGCACCATAAAAGTATTAGGGTGTTCTAGATTTGGCTACACATTTACCTTTACTTATGAATTTAATATTTTATGTTAATAATTAGCATCTTTTGGTTTCTACTTGAAAAATTCTCTTAAGCATTTCTTGTAAGACTAGTCTAGTAGAGATAAATTCCCTCAACTTTTGCTTGCCTGGGGAAGACTTTTTTCTCTTACATTTCTGAAAAACAGCTTTACTGCACATAGTAATCTTGACTGCTTTTCTTTCAGCATTTTGAAAATATCATTTTATTTTCTCCTAGACTACAGGGTTTCTGTTGAGAAATCTGCTGGTACTCTAATAGGAATACCTGTATATGTGACTTGATGCTTTTTACTTTCTGCTTTTAAAATTATTTCTTTATCTTTGACTGTTGACAGTTTAATTATAAGGTGTCTTGGTGAGGACCTGTTTGTATTGAATCTGTTTGGGGAATTTTCCACTTTATGTATCTGGATGTTCATATCTCTTTCAAGTCTTGGAAAATTTTCCAGAATTACTTCATTAAGTCAGCTTTCTGTCTTCATCTTTGTCCATAACCCATCTGAAATTTCCCCAGTGAAAATGTTTGAACACATAATGGTACCCCTTACATCTCATAGGCTTCACTTTTTTTTCATTCTATTTTTTTTTCCTATGACTGGGTAATTTCAAAAGACCTATCTTCACGTTCAGATATTCTTTCTTCTCTTTGATCTCGTCTGCTATTCAAGCCCTGTATTGTAATTTTATTTCATTCATTGAATTCTGTACTTCCAGGAATTCTGTTTATTTCTTTTTTATAATATCTATCTCTTTGTTAAATTTGTCATTTGGAGCATGATTTTTGTTCTCATTTCCTTGAATTGTATATTTTTATTCTCTTGTATCTCACTAAGTTATCTTAAGATCATTATATTGAATTCCATTCAGAAAATTTGTAAATGTTCTTTTTTTTTGTGCTCAGTTACTGGAGA
Source organism: Lemur catta (assembly GCF_020740605.2). Classification (NCBI taxonomy): domain Eukaryota; kingdom Metazoa; phylum Chordata; class Mammalia; order Primates; family Lemuridae; genus Lemur; species Lemur catta. The sequence continues at coordinate 13,709,028 of NC_059136.1, forward strand.
TTTATGGTGTTCCTTTGGTAGTGTCATATTTTCTTGATATTTCATGTTTCTTATGTCCCTGCATTTTTGTCTGTGCATCTTGTGGAACAACTGCCTCTTCCAAATTTTACAGAGTGGCTTTCATGGAGAAAGACTTTCTTTCATCTGGAGTTGGATCTTAGTGTGCTGGTTGGGAAGAGTGTGGTGGCTCTGGCTCTAAATAGATGGAATATTATAGACCCTGTGAAGCTTCTTCAGCCGTGATCAATGTCAGTAGTGACTGTAGATGCCTATATGGCCTAGGCTGTAGAAATTTGTGGCAGTAACAGCATAGGATTTTAGGGTCCTGATGGCAAGGGCTTTTGGGGGCTTTCTAGTCTTGTTTTCTCCTTCCTGGGAAGATGTAGCCAAAGGGGTCCCTCGGTGTCAAGTCTGAAAATCCTTATAAGCAGCTGTAGTGGCTCTGGGTTTCAGGGTGCAAGTGCTATTAGCACCTGTGGAGCTAGCGTCCTAGGCTCATGGTCTTGTGAATTACTGTAGCACCTGGAACTTGGGGTGCCCATTCACTCTCTGAGTCAGTGTTGGATGTGGATTGCCCACAAAGCCAGGCTCTGTGACTCTGAAGCACACACCAGCAGCTTTGGCCCAGGTAAAAATTAGTAGCAGTGGCTCTAATCCTGGGGTCAGGGCACAGCATTGTCCCAGCTCCAGGGAAGAAGGGGCACTCTGAAAGTTTGTGACTGTGGAGCAGACTACACCTAAGATACAGTGCTTTTTATCTCAAGCATTTCTCTTTTATTCTTTCTTAAAATTTCCATCTTTCTGCTTAAATTATCCATCTCTTCTTGTACATTGTCTACTCTTTCCAGTAAAATCTTTAACGTATTGCTTATAGTTTTTTTTTCTTTTTTATTTCAGCATATTATGGGGGTGCAAATGTTTAGGTTACATATATTGCCCTTGCAGCACCCGAGTTAAATCTTCAAGTGTGTCATCCCCCAGACGGTGCACACCACACCCATTACGTGTGTATATACCCATACCCTCCTTCCCCCCTCATCTGCCCGACACCTGATAAATGTTATTACAATATGTGCACTTAAGTGTTGATCAGTTAATACCAATTTGATGGTAAGTACATGTGGTGCTTATTTTTCCATTCTTAGAATATTTCACTTAATAGAATGGGTTCCAGCTCTTTCCAAGATAATACAAGAGGTGCTATATCATCATTGTTTTTTTGTGGCTGAGTAGAACTCCATGGTATACATATACCACATTTTATTAATCCACTCGTGTATTGATGGGCACTTGGATTGTTTCCACATCTTTGCAATTGTGAATTGTGCTGCTATAAACATTCGATTGCAGATGTCTTTTTTATAGAACGTTTTTTGCTCTTTTGGGGAGATGCCCAGTAATGGGATTGCTGGATCAAATGGTAGTTCTGCTTATAGATCTTTGAGGTATTTCCATATTGCTTTCCACAGAGGTTGCACTAGTTTGCAGTCCCACCAGCAGTGTATGAGTGTTCTTACCTCTCTGCATCCACGCCAACACTTATTGTTTTGGGACAATAAAGGCCATTCTCACTGGAGATAAGTAATATCTCATTGTGGTTTTGATAAAGGCCATTCTCACTGGAGATAAGTGATATCTCATTGTGGTTTTGATTTGCATTTCCCTGATGATTAGAGATGTTGAGCATTTTTTCATATGTTTGTTAGCCATTAGTCTATCTTCTTTGGAAAAGTTTCTGTTCATGTTTTTTTGTTTGTTTGTTGGAATTCCTGGTCTGCTCATTCTAACATTCCTTCCACATCTGACGCTGGTTTGATGTTTGTTCAGTTGCTTCAAACTGTGTATTTTGCCTTTTAGTATGCCTGGAACTTTCTTGTTGAAAAGCAAACATGATCTACTGGATTTCTGGGAACTCCAGAAAATATGTCTTTTGTAATGTAAGTGGTAATGGAGTGGGAAAGGAAATGTATTACAATATTAAGATTAGGTCTCGGTCTTTTGGTACACTCATGAGCCTGTGTCCCTGGACTGTGAAATTTGCTGATAATACATCTCAGGATTTCCCCCTGTTAAGTGGGGGAGGATGGCCAGAGTGGGCTGGAGCTGGGTATTTCCCTTCCCCCACATGGAAGGTTAGAGCAGGGTGGAATTGCATATTTTTCTTCCCCCAGGTAGGTTAGGCTCTGATAAAAACCTCAGCAGATTAGCTCTGATAAAATAGTGTCTCCTGAGGGCAGGCCTTGTGAGCAAGAAGAGAATCTCTGTCATATTTCAAAATGATCTTTTTCTTTGCCCCTGTAGGAAGCATGGGGGAGTTTTTTTTCTTGTATTCACTGTGTGGGAGTAAGTCCACATACTGTCCACTCTGTGGGAATAACCACACCCAGCCTCCAGCAATTCATCAATTGCAGTTTGGGTTTCCCTACTCTAGCACTAGTTCCCATGTAGGTTTCTGTTCACGAGTTTCTCCTCCAATAAATCCTCTATACTCGTCTGTCTGTCTCTGCAATTTTTTCTGTGGGCAACAGTTTGCCTTGTACACTCACTTCTCTGATTAAGCTAAGAAGAGATGTTCATTTTTTAGTTTATTCAGCTTTTTACTTGTTGTTAGAATAAAGTGGCAACCTTTAAGCTCCTTACATTCAGGATCAGAAACCAGAAGTCCATCCATGAAATTTTAAGTTAGGGGCCCTTTCATTGCTATTCTCCCTTTAAGTATCATTTTAAAGCATTTGTTGAACTCAATAATTCCAATAAATAACATTACTTTTAAATTAAATTTACTTCATATATTATGTTATATTATGTATAATACATATTTTTAACTTTCCTTATTAGTTAGTGAATAATTTCTTGATAAAGACCAAATTCAGATTAATGAGCTGTTACTAATTGTAAAAATTAGGCTGCAGTTTACAAAATGCTAATCCAATCCCAATCGTCCTGGATGGAAATCAAAAGGCTATTTACTTTTAAAAAGAAACAAGAGGAGTATGTGTCTATAAAACATGCAATGTGCATAGCTGCTCAAAATTGAGTGCCTATAATCCAAGATAGTGATGGCATGCATGTGATCATCTCAAATGATAAAGGATCATAAAGAATTGATGAGCAATATTTAGTGTGAATCTATGTTTTGGTGTGCCAAGAATACTCCTAGTTTGCACCTAAGCATAATTAATATGATTTTATTGATACCTTAAATTTTGAGGTCACTTTAGCAATAGTTGACATCTGTAAAGAATGTCCCTGACATCATGAAGCCAGTTTTTATGAGAGAATGAAGAAGAAAGTGTAGATATATGGAAAACTATTGATTTTACAGGTTAAAGAAGAATGTTTTGGGGTGGTTTTGATCTCTTCCATCAGTTAAAGTACCATCTGCTGCTGAAGAGCAATGATACATCATCCCATAACTTCTGAGCTTTCTAGTTGCTTCCTGGACATCTCCACATCAATATTGTACAGAATTATTGATACTAACTCCCAAAGAAATATTTTCCTTCCAACACTTGCCTTCATTATTACCATTTGTGTTGTTATCATTTGTTACTCACTTAAACCATTACCCTGTGGCATCGGACCTTGTCCTTGTCCGTCATCCCTTAGAACAAAGGGATCACCATACCTTATTCATTATACGCTAAAAAGTCTTAGACCCTCTTTTACTTTGTCCAAAAATATAGGTTTATTCCCAGTCTCTCTACCTTTATCGCCACTTCCATACATGGTATCAATTTCTAGAATAGATCATATTATTCTCCTACTTCAAATCTTGAAAGTTCTCTCATTGCTTTTAGCATATTAAGCCATACTCCTGAGAGCAATATAGAAGGTCCTTCACATAGCATAGGCCCAACTCATTTTCACTGGGCACCTCCTTGCACCCCTCCACAGCTCTGATAAAACAGAATGCAACCATTTCCAGGAAGAGGCGTTCACATCTTCTTATCTATTCTTCTATCCACATGGAAATTGGTCCTGGATATGATCCCCTTTCTCTACCTGCAAAGTGTTATTTCATCCTCCAAATATATTCTTCTTTGTGAGAAATTTCTCTCTCACTGTGGGATGACTTTGTCCCTTCCTGCATGATCTGCTAGTACAATATTTGTAACTCTGCCGTAATTGTTAGCTCATCGTATTGTACTTATTTATATACTCATTTTTCTCCCCACAGAGAAAGTCAGCTATGCAAGTGATGTGAGCTTCATTTTTATCTTCAGCAATTGTCATTGTGTCTGGCCATGAGTGGGTCCTCAATTCAAGTTCATTTCTCTTTTTAAAATCAATCTTCATTGTTACGTATTTATTTAATAACTTAAAATTGAAAGGCTAGGACAGTTGCTGGAAGGCTAAGGGGAAGTACCTACTGATCTTTAAAAAGGCTCACACTGCTATAGGAAAGAGCTCTTTACAAAGAAAGAACTGGGAGAAAAGTTCTAAATTGTTGATTAGAAGCAAGAAATCAGGATTCTTACTAATTTCCCACTGGGGGTGAGGATTACAGATGGTTTGTGTAACATGATATCCCGGACATAAAAGGTCCTCACTACATTACAGCCAAGAAAAACTTTTAAAAACTAGAACCGAAGTTAAATTCTTGATTATTGGTAGATATGATTTTCAAATTATCTTTTTAGGTAACAGATGTAACTTATTAAAAATTTAATGCTGTAGCAAAGAATTACTAAAAATGAATCAAACACAAAACCCCCTTAGGGTATTATCTAGGGTTGGTATATATTTAGCTCGGTCTGCTTTCTCTAACCACCAAATATTCAATAGTTCTATAATGCTATAGGCTAACCAAAGTGTGTGCATGTTTCTTTGCAAAGGTGACTCTCTTGACAGTTGTAGAAGGTGTGCAGGACACATAGTTATTCTCTTAGTTATAGAGAGGATGAAACTGATTCACAAGACAGGAAATGTTCAGGATCACAGAACAAGCTAACAATAGAATTGGTAAAAGTGCTTGTTTTCTATTCCAATTTCCTTTTCTCTACTTAATGTTATTTCATTCAGAATGAAAAATAGAGCTTTGATAAAGTGATGAATCATTTAAAAAAAACTTTGCTTTTGTTTGCATTGTCTATGACAGGAAAGAGCATTAGTGCATGGAAGGAAGGTTTAAACCACAGATATTAAAGCAAGAAGGCATTTTGGATTATTCAGTTAAACTGAAAATTCAATTAAACTAACCTATTCTGGCTGATTAGGTTTATACAGTAATAACAACTACAATAAGACCTGACCTTGAATTTCACAGTGTTTTTCCTTTCCAGAGCTTAAAATGCCATCACAAAAGCAATTGCACATGCTCGTGATGGGCCCAGGAGGGTTTATTTTAGAGAACATCTATTTAGAGTAGGTTGGGCCTACTATTGACTCTTAAAATTAAGATAATCAATGAATCTGCATTGAGGCTCATTCACTCTCAAGCTCAGCAGGAACCTTCTTCTTAATGCACTTATTTCATTTGGTATTTCATTTCATATGCCACACAGGCCGTTTTTTAAAGGAATTCTATAAATCCTACAATAAACCTTATATTTTTGCCAATGCATTGTAATTATTAAGGATATTCTTCCTACTTGTCATGAGAAAGTTAGCTCTAAATGCTATAGTTAGAAAATAATATTTAAAGACCAAAATTCTTGATTTACTGAAGGTAACTTTGCTTCCTGAGATACTAAACACAGATAAGCTTTTGTTTTAACCCCTCATCTAATTTCTTCTGTCCCCCATTCTAATCAGGGGAACATAATAATTGCTCTAATTCATCATAAATTTAGGCTTATGAATAAAGAATAAATCTACTTTTCTCTAAAATATGTAACTTAACTTTTAAGTCTTTCCAAGAAGAAGGTTCACATCCCTCCTTTCAGTTGGAGACACAACACCATTGACTTAGAGGGAAGATGCTAGTGTGACAAGCACATTGTGTTCATTGACTTGCTTGGCCAAGTGAACAATCCTTCGCATTCATCGAGCAGAAAGGAACTCACCCCAAACTTGGCCCATAAAAGAATATGGGCACCAGCAAACCTGGCCTCTGTAGGGGATTGTAAGGGAATTTCAGATAGTTGGGACTTTACTTCAGTTTAATCACATTGCTCTAGTTTGGAGGTCAGGCCCTGAGTTAATTGAATTACTTTTGCAAAGTCACAGAAACTGCATGACTTTTTCTCAAGATTTAAGATACTGCTGACTATGGAGTAGCTAAATATAAAATAAGTTGTGTTAACAATGACAAATTCAGAGTTCAAGTGGGGAATGAATAAGATACACAGCTGAATAATCAAGCATTCAAGCAGCAATCAAAAAATAAAATAATACAACCATTTTACATTCTCATTACCTTCTATTTTATTGCTATCTTTAAATATATTTTTATTATAATAAAATATTTGTCACATTGAAAATATATATACACACTTAAACCTGTGACATGTTTGAAGTAAAATTAAATGATGTTGTGGAGGTTATTTCATGACATCAGATTCTGAGGGTTTGGCAGTGTATTCCCAATGGGAAAGGGAAATGTAGAATGCTTTTCATTTAAACTGTTAAAATTCCAGGATTCATTGATGAAATGACAGCTAAAACTTTGAACAGAGCTCATATTTCTTGGCAGGATCTTCAAACCAGAGTATCCCTTGGAAGTCCCCTTGATGGTAAAAGTTGTGACTGATCTTATGACTGAGTTTCTGGGGTTTGAGATATATTTGCAGAGAGTTATTGTCCTGCTGACAATAATGTAGGAATATAACAAGTTTATAACGATCTTAACTTCTGGAAATATAAAGACCTGGAAGTGTCAAAAATGCTTGTTCATGATCAATTTCAAGATAGGCTTGTTTAAAATTCCCTCCTGATTTAACCATTAAAATGAAAGGGAAAGAAAGGAGACGAGAAAAAGAACCCTAAGCCAGAAATTTATCCATACATGTGATTAGCTATTTCACATACACATTTTTCTTCCCCTTAACTGGTAATTGATTAAGAATGAAGAAAAGTGCTCTTCTTGTGGAGTAGTTCAATAACCAAAATTTTTACCCTCCCAATTTGAATTTATGATTATTATTTAATCCTAAGGACCTATTTATTGTTCCAAAGTTGAGGAATACTGCTTCACCATTAATGATATATTTTATTATCATCATTGTCATTATTTTCTATCTCATGAGATGGATGAGGTAACACTGCATAGGAAGAGATCTCTTTATGTTTTCTACTCCACTCAGGCAGTTATTTAATAAACTGGACTTGCATACACAAATATGAATCAATGTCCTTTTGAGATATCAAGAAGGAAATTTCTTGTTACTCTGTTTCAGGCCAAATACTCTCTATCAAATATCATATGGAGCAATACTGTGTTTTCATCACTTAGATTTTGCCATGGCCTGGTTTGGATTCTACTCTAATCTCACACTGTGGGGAGTTGTCTCGCTCTAGTTGTTATCGACACCGGAAGTCTCTTCTCTTTGCCTCTTCCCCTTCCTTTAAGATAATAATAAAAAGTTATCTTGATTTATAATTTTATTGTATATGTGTAATATTTATATACAAACACACATATACATACACACATTACTAGAAATAAAATATATTTTAATAGTAATATATCTATGTGGGGTAAAATTCAGAAGGTACAAAAGGATATTTATTGGAACATAAATTTCTTTTGCCCTTTATTCACCAGGCATTCAGATTCTCAGGTATCTAGGTTCAATCACTGTCATAAGTTTCTTTGGAAATTTTTGAGAAAGTTTCATTTGCAAACATAAATATGTGTGTAGATATATTTGTGCATGTGTGCATATTTAATATTGTCAAACATCACACAGTTTTCAGTGGTGTGTGTGTGTGTTTATGTATAATCCTAAACATACTTTGGAGATGATTCTTTATAAGAATCTAGAGATTTGTCTCATTCTTTTTAAAGTTAGTATAACGTTCCATTGTATAAGATAATCTCATTATATTAAAGTACACATATTTTTTCTCATTTAATGGCTTTTGCCCTATATTCAACCTTTAATAAATAGATATTATAATTATTTTTTGTTTGCTTTATCTTTATAGAGAATTTCCCCCAAATTTCCGAAGGTAAGAATTATATTTTTATTCCTAGATTCTAGTTTCACTGAGCATAAGTTTTCATGCTATTGAATACACTGCTGATTGTTTTCCCATTGGTCATCCTCCTCTCCCTCCCTTTATTTCCTTTGTCTCATAATAGAGGCAGAAAATTCCAGCAATTCCCCTTTAGCATCCTTTGAAACAGAGGTTAGCTATGCGAGTGAGTCCCTGTAAAAGAAGGTCTACCAGGGGAGTTCTGGGAAGTGTTTCCTTCTAGGATAAAGAAAATGATGTGCATCAGGGAGTCCTATGTTGATCTTCCTTTGGAAGATGTGTGAGAATAAAATGTTTGGAACCACCTTGAATCTTTGACGTGATGAGGCTGCAGACAGCATGATGACAGTGGGTATGTGAAAAAAGGGAAAAAGTTGTCTTTGAGCCACAATCCCACAGCTAGTTCACTTATCTCCAGATTTTTTTTCTATGTGTGAATATAAACTTTATCTTTACATGAATTTTATCTGGGTATTTTCTTACTAGCAGCCAGACATTCAAACTGATGGAAGCTTTAACATACCACTAGGATCTGTGCATATGAGAGTAAGTAGATGCTCCCTTTGCACCTGCTTAAGATCGACACCATGTCTTTCTGTGTCAGTGTTGTAGTTCTTTACTTGTTGAGTAACTCATGTCTTTGCCACAATCTAGGCTAAAAATTACTTCAGTTATGCTGGATTATATTTATCTTTAGACTAATGTGATAAAATGGAGATAATAGTCATTGGCAATACTGCTAATGACTTCTTAATAACATACTTTAAAATTCATAAAAATAGAGGCAAATGTGGTAGCTCATGCCTGCAATCCCAGTACTTTGGGAGGCTGAGGTGAAAAGTTCACTTGAGGTCAAGAGTTTGAGACCAGCCTGGTCAACATAGTGAGATCCCTGTCTCTACCAAAAGTAAAATAAAATTGATAAAAATATTTGTGGTTGATAAAATATTACTACATAAAATATCATTTTATGCAATTCTTATTTTCTGACAAAAATGCTGATTTCATTTATGAAATGAAAATGCTTAACAAAAAAGTCTTTAAGGCATATATTTTTTTCATGGTATTTTGTGATACTAATGCATTAAGTGCAACATGAGCTGCATTTATAGAGTTTCTTTTAGCATTTTGGAGAAACAGCACTCTTTAAACATCAATAACGTTACTTGGTCTATATAAAGAATAGATTATGTTTTTATGTTTTCCTTAGGAAAGGTAATGAAGGAAATACAAAAATGTCATTTCAGGAAAAGTGTATCTGAGTTCTGTTTCCTGAATACCTAGAGACCATGGATAAGATACTGACCAGTTGTGAAGCAGAAGTTCTAGCTAGCTGCTCTCCAGCATAAGGATATAAGGCAAGAAGAGCTGACACAACAAACTCTGGCCAAGTTCTTGGGACAAAGAATTGGAGACTGAGCAATAAAAGCCAGCATATAGAATAAAAAGAAGGGGCTTCTGGGTTCCTCCAATGACCAGTAGCCAGCTGCAAACAAGACTGGAAGGAGCACAGGTCAGAAACAAGAAGGTGGATCCTAGATGATTAACTGTGAATAATTTTATCTGCAGGTGAGTAGATGACAAATGAATATGCCAGACTGCAGCAATAGCACAGAATCTGAGTGGAGAGGAAATCTGTATTAAGAAATTGACTTTAAAGAGAAATGACTTTATTGATAATTCTTCAGACCCTGAACTTTATTCTATTTTCTGAAATAGTACAGGTACTTAAAAATGAAACAAAGCAAAATACGAGGAAACGTGTACCAAATCATATGCTAAAAGTTAAAATGAATAGATGCTCTGCAAGATCCACTATGCAAGGAACCGGGTGGTAGCCTCTTCATCTTAGAAAGAGGTCAGAGGAAAACGTAAACCAAAAGAGTTGTTGGATGAAAGTGCCATTGAACAATTCTAAAGGACAGTATTGGAAGGGACTGATGCAGTCACTTCCTATTTGTTTGATAGTCATGAAGCTATAACGTCCATTGAGGAAAAAACATGCATCAACATTCTATTGCAGTTAATTATGTGGTAATGCTATGAAAAAATTATTAAATTCTAGAGTCATAAATAATTTTACTGCCACAATTAGACAGTGAAAAAGAATTGTTACTATTCATCAGCATTCTTCAAAGTTAATCTCCAAGATCCTGTTTTATAATGCATTTATAACAGTATAATCTCATCTCTACTATGTAAATTGCATTGGATCTTCTTTTCTCTGTCATTCGCAGCACATTTTGCTGGTGGTGGCTGGATGAATGTTTGGGTGAAAGATAATTTGGTTGCCCTCCAGCACTTGAATGTCTGGTATTGCACAACCAGGGAATTGGTGTCACATTAAGGCAATTCTTATAATATAATCAAAGTTCTCATGTTGTACTCTCCTTTAGATGAAACAAACTAATGAAATGTATTGACCCTTCCCACGCACTTCTGAAGCAAAATGACTAAGAGGTATTGAGACGACATGAAATACATTGACATTGATTGTGAAGTCGGCGTTTCCCAGTCACATTGGTGGCTGATTAAAGTGTCACATTGACAATATAGCCCCTTTTGAACAGGAAATTAATACCAGCTTGGTGGCAAAGAGAATCTTCTTCCACAAGAAAACTGGCATCATCTTTAATCCTTCTTAGAAAAAAAAAAAGGTCACAGCTATTGCACTAGCATAGCCTTGAGTTTTCTTTTTATGAAAGAATAATCAGAAGTGTCAACACTGTAATTATTTTTAAAAAATAGGATGCTTATTGTGTTTCATGCTTATTTTGGTTATGAATAACACTCAAAAATAAGAAGACAAAATAGAGAGAAACTCTTGAATCTTTCAGTAACACATCTGAGTGGGAATTTAGTTTAAACATGAAAAGATTAAAATATTACTAATATTAGATAAATATTTAAGCTATATTCATTTCCTATATATAATACATGGTAAGAAAAGCAAAGGTATAATAATTCTGAATTTCTAGCTGTTTATTATTATACTCAAACATTTAATTCCATTAGCAGTAAATTTCTCTCTGTAGAAGCTACCATTTGCCTCTACTTTAAAATTCAAAATTTATGAAATCCTACTAGATAAAAAATCAAAGTTGTGGACACATGTGATTTGCTAACCCCCTAACATTCTGTTTTCGCTTATCATAAAGGAAGGAAATTATTGCTCTAAGTTTCAGGTTTTCCATTGTTTCATTACTTTCCCTTCCAACCTTGCTTAATAATTCACTGTATAGATGATATAATGTTGACATTCCTTACCTAATAGACGAGTAACTGTTGCTGTGTAGGAGAGGCTCTTACCAGGTGTCCTCCAGCACAAAGCGTATGGGAGGCATGAGAAGGATAAAAAAGGTGAGCGGGGTGCAGACCTGTGACTAGGGCTATCTTTCTGAAATTCATCCACGGTAAGATCAAGAGCTAGGCACATGGGCCTGAAATTCCTTTTGTTGGATACGATTCTTACATTATTTACCATTCCCTTTGCTGCCCTTGAGTTGCTATCACTTCTGTCCTACAAAGCTGGATGGCAATTTCCATCTGTGGCTGTTCTCTTCTTTTGCCCTGTCCTGCAGGGATTGCCTTTGGTGATGATTTGATAGCCTTTAGTCACCCTGTGTTATAATGAAAAGACCAAGTATTTGGGAACCAAGATGTCAGCATTTCCTCCCACTAACCCCTTGTGACAATGGCTCTCCACTTTGGGTAGCTTTTCCCTGGACATGCTTGCTTCTCTTCTGACTTGCTTGTTTTAGAGGCTCACTATTTAGCTAATAACCATGACTGCTCTATTTCTAAATGCACACACATGAGCATACACAAGAGTTATTTCCTTTATCTGCTAATTTGTAACCCTAGAGAGAAAAGGAAAAATGAAAAAAAAATAACTCAAAGGAAACCAAGTACCTGACTGTAGTTATGCCTTCAATACTTCTAGACTTCAGTTTAGAGTCCATCAACACATCAGGTCAGGCTTCCTAGCATGAGTTGAGTGAAAAATAGTTTAAAATAAAAAAGTGATACAACTGCCAAGAGGGATGCTATTAAAATATTCTGATGACTCCCCATGGCCCTGGCATTTAAAACACAATTTATTGTTGATTTTTTAGGAATTCCCTGTACATTCTGGATATTAATCCCTTTTCAGATATGTGATTTGCAAATAATTTCCTATTCTTTGAGTTGCCTCTTTATTCTGTTGAGACTGTCTTTTGATATACAAATTTTTAGAAGTACAATTTGTCTATTTTTTGTTTGGTTGCCTGTGCCTTTGGTGTAATATCCAAGAAATCATTGCCAAATCTAATGACACGAGGCTTTTCTCTGTGTTTTCGTCTAAGAGTTTTATAGTTTGGCTCTTAGACTTAGGTCTTTGATCTGTTTTGTGGGCAAAGGACTTGATTACACTTTTCTCCAAAGATGTACAAATGAACAATAGGTACATGAAAATATGTTCACAATCACTAATCATAGGGAAATTCAAATCAAAAGCACAATGAGACATCCCCTTCATACCTATTAGGATGGTTATTATAAAAAGGCAAGTGTTCATGAGAATGTGAAAAAATGGAGACACTTGTGCATTGCTGGTGGGAATGTAAAATGATGCACCAGCTATGGAAGCAAGTATTGTAGTTTCTCAAAAAGTTAAAAATAGAGTTTCCATATAATCTAGCAATTCTACTTCTGAGTATATAACCAAAATAATTGAAATAAATGTCACCAAGAAATTTTTGTATACTCATGTTTATACCAGCATTATTCATAATAGTCAAAGGTAGAAGCAACCCAAGCGTCCATCAACAGATCAACAGATGAATGGATAAACAAAATGTGGTATATACGTACAATGGAATATTATTCAGCTTTAAAATATAAGGAAATTATGACATATACTACAACATGGATGAAACTTGAAGACATTGTGCTAAGTGAAATAAGCCAGTCCAAAATGACAATATATATGATTCCACTCAAATGAAGTACTCAGAGTAGTCAAATTCATAGAAACAGAAAGTAGAATGGTGGTGACCAGGAGGTAGGAGGAGGAGGGAATAAGGAGTTATTGTTTAATGGGTACAGATATTGTTTTGCAAGATAAAAAAATTCTGTGGATAGATAGTGATGATGGCTGCACAACAATATGAATGTACTTAATGTCACTGAACTGGTTAAAATGGTAAATTTTGTGTTACATATATTTTAACCACAATTTAAACAAATAATTTTAATAAACCACAATTTAGATTTTGACAAATTCTAGAACAGGAAAAGGTTCAGCTATTTGGTTAATCAACCAGTTAATTCATTCCACGTCCATGAAGTACTTATATTAACTAGATACTCTAAATTCAAAGACTTTAAAGAATAAGATAAAATTACTGCCTTCTGGGATTCTGCAGTCTGAAGAAGAACAACATAAAGAAGCTGTTACTAAATGTGAAAGTTGGAGATTTTTTTTTCTGGTATGTAGACTCCAGGGGTACCAGTGTGTAAGGTGATCTATTGAGATACTGGAATATAAGAGGAATTCCAGCTATTTTAATTTATTTTTGATATAAGTGTTTTATTGAGATATAATTTGTGCATTATGCAATTCACCCATTTAAAGTGTATAATTCAATATGTTTTAGTATATTCATAGAGTTGTACAATCATCACAACAATCACCTTTAGAACACTTTCTTCCCCCAAAAGTCTGAATCATTTGCAGTTGCTTTCCATTTTCCTCCACCCCTGCTCCCAACCCTGCCACAGACTTAGGTAACTTCTAAACTACTTTCTGACTATTTAATTTCTATTTAATTTCTGTTTCTATAGATTTGCTTACGCTGGATATTTCATATAATTGAAATCATACAGTATGTGGTCTTTTGTGACTAGAGTCTTCCACTTAGCATGTTTTCAAGATTTATACAAATTGTAGCATGTGTCAATACTTCATTCTTTTTTATATCTGAATAATATTCTGTTGTATGGGTATTCCACACTTGGTTTATCCATTCGTCAATTGATTGACCTGTGAGTTCTTTCTCTTTTTTGGCTATTATTAATGATACTGCTATAAACATTTGTGTACAAGTGTTTTGTGTGGGCATATGGTTTCAGTTCTCTTGTGAGTGTACTTACGAGGGATAACTCTACATTTAACCTTTAGGGAATTTCCAGATTATTTTCTAAAGCAGCCTCATCATTTTACATTTCTACCAACAATGCACGAGAGTTCTAATGTCTCCATATCCTCAACAGTACTTGTAATTATGTGTCTTTTTGATTATAGCCATCCTAATAGGTATGATGTGATAGCTCATTGTGGTTTTGATTTGAATTTTACTGATGGCTGCCTTCACTTATTTTTATGTGATTCTTTAATATTTATATTTTTGTAGACATTTTAAATTGAAGAAAATACTTTGGTATAGTAATAAATTGTGTGTATTTTGGTCTATGTTCTTTTATGATAAAGATGCATGATCAAAATTCTTAATTGATGGGGTGTATGGTCAGAAAATTTGGGGAATGAGGAAGTAGGCAGTAAGCGCTCAGTGACAGGTAAACCAAGAGTGTGGTGAAAGCAGGAATAAGGAAGGGGTGCTGGGTGGATATGGACCTGTTGGGCTGTGGGGGAAGACAGGGAGGCGTTACGGGGCGAGAGGGTAGGATTTCACCACATCAACAGAGGTCTGAGAGAATTTGTTAACTTTGGTGAATTTCAAATATTTTGAAATTACGTGGAAGTGCAAAGTGCCCTTGTAGGAGTGATAAAATATGATTCTATAAAGCAAGGCGAGGACTCATGTGTGAAGGTTCTTCCACATTCCACTCATCTCATGTACAAAGGGGGACCACTGAAGATTTTGAGGCTGTGGATAACACTATTCAATTTTTTTTTAAAACATACTCACATATGTTTCAAAAATAATGAATGATGGTTATTTCAAAGGCAGATTTATCAATTTAGATGAGAAATCATTAAGAAACAAGACTTGTTAGAAATTTATTAGTATTTAGGGTTTAGGTTCCTATCTATTAAAAGTCCTTACCATAATCATTGCCTTTTGCTGTAGCACAAGATAATTCAGTGGTCAAAAGCAATATTTGAGAAATATTCATTTTGGCATATAATGCCCATACCATTGGACTGGTGTTACAGTCATAGATTCAGGTGACTGAACTTTGCCATATGGCTTCTTACTATTTATAAACATTCTCCAAAAGGTGGCTATTTCATCTGAATGAGCCCTCACCTCTTTCAGTGCCCAAGTTTCATGCAAGGGGCCTGCTACCATTACCTGATAGCTCTTGTAAGCAATGCTCAAATCAACGGATCTTTTGTAGTTCTCTTTAATGGAGTCTGGATGATGAATTTACATCTATATATCAGAAACATTGTCTTCTGCCCTACATTACTAATGTCAGAAAATTGCCTCTATATAATTCATCAAAGTATGTCTATAGACTCACTCCTTTATTATCTTTTCTCTTGCAAACTGTATAATTCCCCTTCATTCCACGTCAGGGGAGACCTTTAATCTTCCCTTGCTGCATTGTGTAGGGCTTTATACATTAAAGCTCCTGAGCAGGGGCCACTGCAGACAGCAAGAATGGGAGCAAGCCGTGATGGGGACAGCCCTGTGGTAGTGACTTAGGAAACAGCTAGACAGAGGCATTTTCTAAGGGATCACAGCCTTTTAAAAGAGGACTTTAAATGTTTATTTGACAAAAATTAAGATATCACTCATATTAACCCATCTCTCTGTTTTTTTCTTCAGAATTCTCACCCTATAATATTGATTTATCCCTCAAGAACACTTTCTCTTGGATGCATCCCCAATATGCATACTTTAATCCTTTGTCCTCTTTAACAACAGAGCCTAAAGTGAGTAAAACTGTGATAATATAGTCAGGGTGTTTCCATTCCAGCATTATAGCAAGATCCTTGCAAATGACAGACAGTATTATATGATTCACAAAGCTAAACCTTTGATGTCTCAATGCTTTTTCTATTCGTCTCTTAGATTTTGCTCCAGTGATGTATGGTGGAGAGGTAGAACTGAAGTAGATCCTTTTCCCAAAGGCACATGGTCCATTGGCAAGTGTATTAGGATCAATGACTTCTTACTGAGAAATGCATTGAAAACACAAAATTAAAAAATATACATATATATATATATATATACATATATAAGTGAAATAAACAGAGTTTAAATAGGGATTTAAAATCAAACCAAAGATCCTGAAGTATTGGTTAGATACATCATGGAAAGTTTTACTCTTTGGTCTGGCATATGCATTATGCATGAGAAGGAGAGATTATTGGGTTATTGCCTCAAACCATGAGAACTAAACTCAGTAAAAACAGCGATTTTCTGGCATGGTACAGCAGATTTGCTTTAAACTTTGAAAAAAGTAATGAACTAAATTTTCCAAAGAATAATTGAGAAAAAGATCAACTTATATTCATCTTTTTCTCTCCAACACTAGTCAAAGTTCCTGATACATAGTAGCTGTTCAATAAATGGTGCTAGAGTTGAGAGAGGGCATAGTGGGCTTTTCTGAGTTTCAATTTCCTTATCCATAAATTGACTCTACCTTAGGCTCTGGAGTCACGTGATAGAGAGTACTAATTCTACCTGTCCACTAGCTATCTCTAAATGGAAGCAGAATGGCGAGGAGACAAAGTTCTCTTCCCTGGGTGTACCTGGGTTAGAATTGGTCTTAAGAGATTTTGGAGTTTTTTTTCTTTTCCTTTTTTTTTTTTTAAGACAGAGTCTTGCTCTGTTGCCCAGGCTAGAGTGAGTGCCGTGGCGTCAGCCTAGCTCACAGCAACCTCAAACTCCTGGGCTGAAGCAATCCTACTGCCTCAGTCTCCTGAGTAGCTGGGACTACAGGCATGCGCCACCATGCCAGGCTAATTTTTTTTTCTATATATATTTTTAATTGGCCAGATCATTTCTTTCCATTTTGAGTAGAGATGGGGTCTCACTCTTGCTCAGGGTGGTCTCGAACTCCTGACCTCGAGCGATCCACCCGCCTCAGCCTCTGAGTGCTAGGATTACAGGCGTGAGCCACCGCGCCCAGCCTCTTTTCCTTTTCTTTTACTCCTTCATTAGAGTTGAGACTTTCTAAGCCCTGAAGACATAGGATTATTTTATTTTTTATTTTCCACTTATGTTTATTGTGATTGATTTTAATTGTCAAAAATTGTACATATTTTTGGGGTACAACATGTCATTGTGACATGTGTATACACTGTGATATAGATAAATCAGGCAAATTAACATATGGATTACCTCACATACTTCTTTGCATCTTTGTGTGTGTGTGTGTGTTGAGAACATTTCAAATCTATTCTCTTAGCAATTTTCAAGTATACACTGTATTGTTATTAACTATACTCACCATGATATACAATAGACCTCTTAAAATTATTTCTCCTAACTGAAAATTCTTTGACCAATGTATCCCTAATCGCCCCACCCTCTAGCCTCTGGTAACCACCATTCCACTCTTGTAAGAAATTTCTTCATGAGATTTGGAAAGTGGAAGTGAAGGATCAGCCAATATGCATGGGAGGTCAATGGAGGACTCCAGAGGCTACTGTTGGATTTAATTGAATTTAAGGAATTAATAATCTTATTTCCAGTGATGAAAGGAACACTGTTCCTGCTATGGAACAGTGAGTTTCTTAAATTATCATGCATGTACACCTACAATCAAGGGACTATAGAAGATACAAATTGAAGTTACCAAGTAGCTGCTGCCATTGCACATTTCATTTCAAATAAAGATAGTGGATTTTGATTGACTATTTCTAATTGTAGTAGCCAACTTGGAGATCCACAGAGTCCAGATTTATGAAAACTAACTGAAATTCTATTTCTGTGGGCAGCTGAATTACATTTCAAATGGACTTCACAGCCACACAAAGCCTCACCTTAACTTTAGGACACAAATTGAATAAGGAGTGAGAGCCTGAATGTTAGGATAGTGTCATATGGACAGATTCCAACGAAGCTGGGGTCCTTGAATCTGTAAAATCTGCCAGTCTTCCTACTCCATTAGAGGCAAACTTTCTTCTCCTGAGGAAATCATTCTCCCCTTCCTTGAAGCACACACAGGATCTCCCTCTGTGGTAGCTCTCTTGCAGGGGGCCACTCAGCTCCTCAGGGCCTAACTCAATCACCTCTCATTGCTTCTTGACCTATAATGAGACACATTTTGTCAAAACCTAGGGGGAAAAATATGTGATTTTCCAATTTATATCCACAAATCTTGGAGTACTTGTATGGAAATGGATTCTAAGGATTCTGGATAAGAATGAAAGGAAAATGATGTCAGATTGAGTGAAATTGTTAAATTTGTAGATATTGTTGCACCAAACAGAGTGACTAAGAGTGGTTTAACAGTTTGCTTGCTTGATTGATTGAAATATAGAATCAAAGGTGGCACTGAATGAAGTTGAAATACCAGTAGAGTTATTATGTGCAACCTGCGTACTCATCCCCTATGTCCTCCAAAAGAGGCCAGAAAACATTTTCTTCACCAAAGCTCTGAGAAATATATTTCTGAGCAGGGCGACATCATCCCTAAGATCTCTGTGGTGGCTGTTTCCTGCAGGCCCAAAACAAGAGTGGCCAGTGCTGCCATCAAATTGGGTTCCCTGAATTCAACTAAGATGATGGAAGCTTGAGGTTGCAGGGGTCAAGTGGAAATACTTAATCAACAGAGACAAGATATATATGGTTATCATAAAGGACAGCAGGCCGTAGTAGTAATCAAAAGGATTTGACCCACAGAGATCTTTGGCATTGGCTAATTGATCAAGGTGCTCTTATAAATTAAATAGTTGTGCATTGTGCTAATATCTTACTTTGTGTGTGTAAATAGAAAATCTCTATGTCTGGTGAAAAGAAATATGAATGAATCGCCACAATAAAGAGACATGGCCCCTCAAAAAAATCCCCAAACTTGAGCCAGTTTGCAGACCAAGAGTAAACTAGCATAAAGGTGAGGGAGAAGGGAATGTAGTCCACTTTAGGAAGAATATTATTACACTACCAAAAATGTATAGCATAATTCTTTCTCCTAGCCTTCTCTAGAGGGACTTGGAACTCTTTATCAGGGTAGTGTGCACCAAGAGAGGAGAAATAACGGCACTTTTCAGTGATTGCTGGCCAGTAGCTCTGAAGTGACACTAACTGCAGAGACCTGAAACACTGGTCTACCAGTCAGTATGGGATTTTATTGAGGTCAAGTGATCAATGGAGTTTTGGCTTGTGTCCGAATCACAGTGGGCTCAGTGGCACCATGAATTCACCTGTGGTCATCACCCAGTTTCAGAATGCATAATTAAAGTAGATATACTTAGGGACTAGCAAAATTTCTATCCCTGATCCATGGAGTGAAGTTTATTATTATAGAAAGGATCAAGTGGAAGGCATTAAAGCTGCCTTTACCTATCAAAGTAGTAAACAGAAATAAAAAAACATATTTCTGGAGTTATTTCAGAGATTCCCAACATGAGCAAGGGCTTGAAATATCCAAGGTTGTGGTTCCCACCTTTCTCCCTTCAATTTACCTTCCTGATGCTTCTGCTCTCTACAGCTTTGCAGTATACTCCAAAGCATTGCTTCTGACCAAGGAGAGCATTTCATACCAAATATATATATATACAGCAATAGACTTATGCTAACAGAATTCATGGGTCTTACCATGTTTCTCATCAACCTGAAGCAGCTGGCCTGATTCAGTAGTGAGCTGGCCTTTGGGGCCAGCTGTGCAGCATCACCTTGCAGGCCTGAGATAATGTTCTCCATAATGTGTTCTGTGGTCTGTATCCATGGTCAACATATAATGTGGTTTCTGCTATGGTGCAGACTCATAGGTTGAGGAATCAAGGGATGGATTTGGGCTCTTCTTACTCTTACTGCCAATCAAACACAAGTGGAGTTTTTGCTTCTTATTTCTACAACTTTAAACTACTGATTTAGAGGTTTTAGTCCCCAAAGGAGTAATGCTTCCACCAAAGTGTACAATATGGGTTTCATTATGAGGGAAGGTAGGGCGACAACCTAGCTGCTTTGTGCTCCTCACACAAGTAAACCAGCAGGAAAAGGTGGGATTACTCTACAAGCTGTCAAAATTAATCCAACTATCAAGGAGGAGCTGCATTGTTACTACATACTGGTCATGTGGTGAAGTATGTTTAGGGTTTAGAAGATTCTAGAGTAACTCTTAGTCATCATATGTCCTCTAATAAAAGTTAATGGAAAACCAAATGACTGAATACACTCAGGACAGCTAGTGGACCAGATACTTCAAGAATAAAGGTCCAGGTATCTCCACTAGACAAGGAACTATAATCATCCAAGATTCTTGCTGAGATCAAGGGGAATATTGAAGAGGAAGTAAAATAAGAATGCTCCAAGTGTCAGCCACAGCAATATGATCACTGCAGAAACAGACTATACATGCATTTCTGTCTTAGTATGACTATATTTGTGTCTGTGTTAACTAATTCCTTTCCCCTACTCAGTACTTATGTTACAGCGTATCCAGAAGGGAACCTGACCCAGCTTGAACAGAATACATGTCACCCAAAGATGGATAAACTGACATTTGGACTTTGCATCCTTTCTTGGGAGAGGTTTAGTGTGTTTCCAGTTTGCAAGAAGAATGAGTGCATCCTCTCAGGTAGAAGAATGATTTTGCTATTGTCTTTATTTGGAAGTTAAATGTGGTTAGACATAAGTGAATATGGATGCCAAATTGCCAAAATGTGAACTGTGCAACTTTATTTTATGTCAACTTTGCTAAGCTGGAAGTGTGTATCGCAGAATTTCCTTCCTTGTGTAGTTCTGCGTTAGGTGGTCTGCCAGGGGAGTTTGCACAAGAGATAGGAGGCAGAAGTGAAGCAGCAGCCACTATGCTCGGCAGGTTACTGCAGGGCCTTGATACTGCTGCAGTTTGTATGTCCCAGTGATCTGCTCACTCACTTCCTTGGTGTGGGGTAACAGCTGGCTCCAGAGCTGACTCCATCTAGAGCCACTTGTCTTCTGATTCTGCTTCTCTGAGTCTTGGGCCAGGTGTGTGTCAGTTTTGAATGTTACCATAGATAGTGGGAGTTAGAGGCAGGGAAGAGCTGGTATACGTGCCAGTTTGTCCTTGCCCTTCCCCTTTGGGCATCTGTCTTTCCTGCCTAACTGCCCACTCTGCTGACTTCCAGAGATGTCAGTGCCACCATCTTACTCAGAGGCTTCCATAGCCTTCATCGCCAGGCTTGGTCCCTGCTTAGTGACCTTGTGGTCTCATGCTTAGTGACCTTTTTCTGATTCTCCAACTCATCCTTTCTGCATTTTTATTTTTCTAACTTTTTGAACAATTATCTATGGTCGAAGAATTATAATAAATCCTTTATTTCATTTCAGTTCAGTTTCCCTGATTAAACCTGAACTGATACAGACTTTGTGTCCAAATCTCTTGGTATCCAGTATAACCATGACTTGTGCAAGTTTAGATTCCTTGAACAGGTGTCATGATGGCAAAGAATAAGGATAGAATATAGAAATCCCAAAACTAGGGATAGGCCTAGTGGGCAAAGTGACAAAACTCACCTCCTTTGCTATTTTACCCATGTCTTATTCTTCATTTAGTTTTCTGTGTTTATAAACACAGAATTTTGTACATCAGGAAAGGATTGAATTTAGAGAAATATTGCAAGAAAATAAAGGGCCAGGGTAAAGAGAGTGTTTTTTGTTGTTGTTGTTGTTGTTGTTTTGCAACCAAGTCTTGGTCTGTCACTCTGGGTAGAGTGCAGTATCATCATTGTAGCTCACAGCAACCTCAAACTCCTAGACTCAAGTGATCCTCCTGCCTCAACCTCCCAAGGAACTGGGACTATAGGCACACACCTGGCTAATTTTTCTATTTTTAGTACAGAACAGGTCTCACTCTTGCTCAGGCTGGTCTTAAACTCCTGAGCTCAAGCAATCCTCCCACTTCAGCCTCCCAGAGTGCTGGGATTACAGGCGTGAGCCATCGTGCTCAGCCGTAAAGAGAGTACTTAACAGAAGATAACTGCTTACCATTAGACACAGTTAAGACTCTTTTCCACCATTTTATGTTTCATATTATCTTTCGTTAATCTCCATGTTCAAAACGCTGAGGTCTCATGAGCACAAGTTGCTGCAGCACCTGTTATGGGAGAGCCCTTTCTTTTCCTAACTCTCTTTAACAGCCCTGACAATGAACTTTTGAATCCAAATGGGAAGCCCAGATTAGCTGGTTTCGGTTCCTTCTTCATTGCTGTGGATCCTACTTTCCTGCAGGACTCAGTGCACATTTTAAGACGTATGGAAAACCATCTTCTGAGAGCCACTAAAAGTTGTTTCACTTCTTAATGTAGGATCCACAGGTGGAATTTAGGAGTTCTGTGAGCCCTCTAAATAATATGTAAAACATTATACGTAAATGCATATATGATTTTTCTGAGAAGGTCCATATCATTTATCAGATTGGCGGTGATGCTTGCAATTCAAAAGTTTTACATCCACAGCTCCACCTGAAACTGTGTTTAACCACCAAGAGCAAGTGGATAAATTGAGTGACTATTTAGGGGGTTACCACTTTTAACCTTAAGCTCTGGCCTCCCAAAATTATTACTACCCATTGTTCAATTAGAAATGACTTTAAACATTTCAATCACCAATATTACTAAAATGAGTATGACTGTTATTTGTAACCCAAAAGCATGCAAATTATTTAAACTCAGAGAACCACAAATATTAGTATATCACAATAAATAAATAAAATGTATAAGTAAAGATTAGCCTAGATTTGTAGAAAAATACAAATAAATGCAGATGCTTCAAATATTTTCTCACCCTGCTTTTCCCTCTAGATGGGTTTATTTACCTTCCTGGTTTCATCTCTGGCTCAGATGCAAGTGACTCCAACATCTACCTCTAATCCCATGAGGACTCTCCATAAATGTCTCCTGACAGGTAAACTGCCATAGACTTAGGCCTGTGCTGAAAGAGGCAGCCTATTCACAGGCATCTACAGTTATAAAATAAATCAAAATATGTGTATACAAACACACATAAACAGTTGGCAGAAATGGTCTTCTCTGGGCTGTCCAGCACAGCTCTCCTGGTTTAGGATGTATAGATGTATTGTATATTTTATAGAAGCCAAGCCATCTCTTAAAACATAACTTCTCTTCAGTGCTTTAGTGTAATTCTATGCCCCTGCCTTGCCTGTAAGAAAATAATACTTTCTTTTCTCGCAATGAACTGTATAGTTTTTCTTCCCCTTTCTCATCCCGTGCCCTGTCTTTCTTCTGCCTTGTTGCTCTGATAGTTCTGAACCACAAAGCAAGTATGCTATTTAAAAAACACCAACTGGTAAGGCTGGATCTGCTCTGGGCCCATGCATAAAATACTTGAAAGTTAAAAAAAATTAAAAAGGATAAGAGCTTTTCAATCAATTTGATAAAAAATTTAAGTTAATTAAAGGAAGACCTATTTTTCCCTAGAAGGCGATGCTGATCTTTATTATTAATGCATACCAGCGTTCCATAGCTGTGCATAATGATGGCCTGTAACATCAGGAGCAGTTTCATCTGGAGCCTAATTTGTTATAAAATCTTTTCTAGTATTCTTAAAGTGTGGCCTCTGCCACTGCCTCCCTCCTGCTCCAGGGTTAGTTCTGAACTCTGAGAGAATGTCTTCCTTTCTGCCATCACCTGAGAATTAATTTGCAAGATTGTTTTTAGCTTTAGTTTCCCAACCTTCCAAAAATCATTTATAGGATTTTCACTTTGCTTTCATTTTTTCTTTATGCTCTATTAATAGAAACTCTTGTCAAAACATCATACACGCGCAATTTTCTCTTCTGTAAGAACAGACTCAGCAGAGAGAGCAAAGAGAGAGGAGAATAAAGGGTGCCACATTGTAATTCAAATATTGCAGTTTGGGAAGATTAAAACATTTCCCCAAATAGGAGTATCAAGTTTAATTGAGTCATTCATTCCTACATTCCATTCATGTGGATACATATGCACTGGGTCCTTCGTATATGGCAAGCACTGTGCTAGACACTGAAAAGGTAAAAATGCTTAAGACAGTTCTGCAGCCAAGGGGATCAATGGGTTTAATGCCTTGTACTTACTGTCCTTGATGTCATGAAGATAAAATAAAATTGTTACAGTTCCTACTTTCAAGGGATT
Source organism: Lemur catta (assembly GCF_020740605.2). Classification (NCBI taxonomy): domain Eukaryota; kingdom Metazoa; phylum Chordata; class Mammalia; order Primates; family Lemuridae; genus Lemur; species Lemur catta. The sequence goes on from NC_059136.1 coordinate 13,733,407, forward strand.
ATGATTTCATACAAGAATATAAAATAGAGCCCAATAAAAGATGTTCCATCCTGTGTGTATCTAAGAGGTGTCAGACGTGAAAGTCCATGTGGGCCAAAGGGCATAAGGGAGACTCTGTGAAGGACATAGTTAGATCAAGAAGGATGGGCTGAAATTATGGAACATTAAGACTACATAATGTTTTACAGCTTGTCAAAAGAAGGAGTTAGATGAATAAGAATCCATGATAAATTGTTGATTAAGAAAAAATAAAGTGGCAGAAAAATATACATGCTATAATTCATTGTTTGTAAAAATAAAAACTCTGAAAAAATAGAAAGATGGACTGAATTTGTACAATGAGAAAGGGATGACATGGAAACATAATAGCAAAAGTTTTCAAAAGCCATATAGTGTCTAGGGTCAGGGAAAAGAGTGGCTGTTTGCAGCATATATGGGGTAACCATCTTAAAAGAGAAGTAGGGCAGTGTGAGGAGAGATTTACACTGTATTATAATCTACAAACTGAGAGCCAAATTAATGGTGATATAATTATTTGAAAAAGGATTAGGCGGGTGGACCTCAGCACTGATGCAGGACAGACTGGGAGTGCCCAGGACCTAGACGTCTACCTCCTTTGTAAAGAAAATACTAAAAAAATATCCAGCTACCCAGAAGACACCAATCTACGGGATAGAGCAGGATACTTATGGTCCGAGATAACAGGAAGTTATCGGAGATTAAACACAAAGTATCTCTAAAGGTATAGAGAAATAATATTTGAAATTATAGGCAGGGAATTTATTAACATTTCCCAATGAAAAGAAAAAAAGAGAGAGGAGAAAAGATATAGGAGTTGATTTAGTGCCATACAGAAGCAGGGGAGGAGAAGAGAAAGAAAGATGAGCAACCAAACTATTTCCAGTCTAGATAAATTGGAGGGGCAGGGAAGGGTGTTAAATGGAGACCACAGAGAATCAAAGAGAGAAGTTTTGCCTGTGCTATGTGGCAGGTGGAATGGGCCCCCCACGAGGTTGCTGAGAGGGAGAGGAGGGGAAAAGTAGTCATACCTCCCCTTATACCAGCTCTCTTATCCAACTTCTACTGTGGAAGGAAGATGTAGTACGAAAGGAGGAAATTAAATAACCTGAATCATTAATTCTCCCCAAACCAGCTCATTGGTAACATAGCCCAGAATCCTCGAGCTTGGCTAGCCCTCAGTAATTCTCTGGTTAAGAGGGAGTGGAAAGAGATAAAGTACAGGTATAAGGATCATTTAACCAACAAACTCTTGCTGAAGCCTAACAACACAGTGACACTGCACTATGCCTGTGAGTTACTTCCTAAAGTAAGTGCATAAGGCGAAAACTACATGTAATAAAAATGAGTTCTTACATGGCAAGGTTGGGGATGGATAAATACCACCATCCCGAAATTCTGTTTCATAATACTCTGTAGAAACTATATTTATTACACTTTCTTCTTTCAGCAAGGAGACTGAAGAATGTCATGCATTCAGTGTACTTTCTTTATGTCCCAGTGTTCATCCCACTGATGGCATATGGAAAGGCTTAGTCAATGAATTAATGCTATTGACTTCTTCATTGCTTGATTTATAATTTACCACACTATTTAGTGAATGTACAAGTTAGTTGCTGACAGAGCAAGTAATTATGTTAAAGACCATAAGATTTCCATCCAGAAATGAAAACTAGACATTACAATAACTTTCAAGGCTTTCTCATGTTTTTATGCATTGGAAATTGTTTACCTGCATTCTTTCCATACTAATATGAATCATCAGCTCATCAAGGATGGAGTTATCAGCATTCCATATTGATGTTTCACTGCTAATTAAATTGTTTGGTTTCCTATATCATGATGATGTTTGAAATGTTTTTGCAGTAACTGTCATGTTTTTTCAATTCAGGAGTAAATAAAGAGAATCTGGAGGTTATTGAAACACATTCTCTTAATTTTGACTATTTGCATTAATCAATTGGTCTGTTCTCCCTCCTGCCAACAAGAGTGGCCTCAGAGGTGAGGTTAGTGGTGCAATGGAAGCTATTCACATCAAATAGAATGGTTCAAATCCAAAAGAGTTCCAAAGAACAGTTTTTGATACTCGAAACCATAAGACTTTACTTAGAATTTATTACATATGCATTAGTGCCTTTCTCTTAAATAAAGAAACACATATGTACATGTTCAGATAAAAGCTAAATCACTGTTATCCATCCTATGGGATTCTATCTCCTCAGCCACAAATCAGAATGCTGACAAAAGTTTCAATGCCACTGCAAAGTGTAAAAGGATGTCTGTGAAGTATAGGTTACATAAGGAAATGCCAGAATTTCAGAGTAGTATGGGGACTAACAGAGCTGTGTAATAGCTAGAATCAGAATCAGAACTACCCTGAAAAACCCAAAGCATGTCACCCTCCCAGGTGATTTATTTTAATGCAGAAGTGGTGACCTCTATCTAGTGCATTATCAAGATTTGAAGTTTCTTGTTAGCAAGTTTGTATCTTATTTTAGATCCATCACTGTGCATTGTGCAATCCTAGGAGCACATAGGGAGGGCTGACATTCATCCGTGTGCTCCAGTATATCCGACACAATGGTTTAGCTGCCATCTATTCTGATTTTCAGTGCCCATACCATAGCAATTGCTCACACACACACAGACACACACACACATGAAGGTTTTATTTTAGAGCTCTGATTTTCCCTAGAGGGAATAGAACATATTGCAGAAATTAGGTAAGATCATATATTAATAGTTGAGCACAGCAGCTCAAAATTTCTTCTATATTTTATAGGAAATTGATATATAGTGTATACACACACGTCTCTCTCTATACACATACATGCATTTATATACATATAGGTATGCATATATAATACACATATATGGAAGGATATATATGCATGTATGGCATACATATGTGTTCTGGAGTTCATATGTACATACATAATGCACATATACATGTTTACATGTACATACTTATACACATGGTATATCACCTCTCTATTGAGTTGATGTGCTCTTGAGCAACTTGGTTTTTTTTTGCTTTTCAGTATTTTATTTCTGAGATATCACCATGTTAGTACCTGTGACTCTAGTTCATGTCCACAGATAAAAGCATCCTGTTCTGTGAACACACCACAACTCTTTCTCATTCTTCTGCAGATGAATGGGGTACTGCTTTCAGTGTTATGATTTTATAAGCAATGCTTTTCTGAACATTCTTTGTTATGTCTGCCAGTATATTTGTGCAAGAGTTTCTCCAGGATATATACTGAAGAATGGAGTTGGTAGGTGATAAAATATAAGCATCTTTAACCTTACTGGATATTGACAAATCATTTTTCAAATACCTTGAATACCTAAATTTATATTACCAGCAATGGTTAAACATTCCTTTCTTCTACATCCTTGTTAACATTTGATATTGTCAGACTTCTTAATTTTTCTCTTAAAATGATGGGTGTAAAAATATATTTTGTTAATTTTTTAAATTTATTTCTCTGCTTTAAATCAATGTGATTTGAGGATATTTTAATATATTTATAGTTCATTTGCATTTCCTCCCCTGTGAACTGCTTGTTCAAATCTTCTGCTCAATTTTCTATTAGGTTTTTGTTTTTCTCCTTAGAATTTCACTTTTCTTAAAAATCATTTCAAAAGACAATGGTTGTCAACACGTCTCTTCCATAAACAGAACTGAAAATATATCATGTGAACTTGGACATGACCACCAGGCATTTCTTATTCTTTGAAAAGATAAAGACAAAAAACATTAAAGTAAAGTTCCTCACTGGACCATAATAGTGCTTGGAATCTTGTTAAATTACAAATTAGGCATTGAGACATTGAGAAGGTCTTCTCTCCTACCAGTAATTGTGAAAATGGTGGCTTTTCTGGTCTGGAGAGGAATCTGATACAGCTCTGCAAGAGTGTCTCGGCTGTCTCCAGGGAATACGTCACGAAGGGTCTGAGTCCGACTCTTACTCACTTTGACTCACCTCACTGATAATAGAACAAGGCTGCCATCCAGACCCCACTGGCTCTTCCAAGCAGATGTGCACAGGTGGCTTGCAGCCTCAAGTGCTCTTCTATAAATAAAGTTTATTAGGGGATTAAGTGTTCACTTGTCAGTCTTGAAAGGAGTCGATTGGACTCCTGAGCCTGGCTGCTTGAAGAGCTGAGGGATGCCCCTGGCCTCTCCTTGTCCATGGAAGCTTTCTTTTCTAGATCTATCTGTGCCTCTGTACCTCTTGAGATTTCTGAGCACTTTTTACAAAACACACAGCCCATAAGCAATATGACGTATTAGATTATGTAGGGCATAAGAAAGCATTCTTGTTTTCCTCCTTCAGCATATAGAAAACAGATGTGTTTCTGAAACTGGTCAAAAAGTGAAGGTGTAAGGAAGGAAAAATCATATTTTGCAGCCAAGAAAATGAAAGAACTATATTTTCAGTCTAGGGTCATGATGTGCATATGAGCTCACCTCCACACCTGGGTACGGCCATTTGTCAACTTAAAAGGGGGAGGGAGGGAAGTGAATGATCCATTGGTGTATAAGTTGTCTGTGCCTGATATTTGTGGTCACATTGAGATGTCCATAAAAATTTATGATAATAATAATGAGAGGAAAAAAACTTTAATAGATTGAGGTTTCATCTTATTAAGTGCAGTTGGGATGGCTAAGTCCTCTTCCATGGATTTTATAGGTTATTTAAAAAGTGGGAAATTGAACTAATTTATTCGAGTCTCAATTTCCTGGTATGTAACATGCAGATGCTACCATGCTACTTGGGCTCAAGTACTAGTCTTAGAACCAAAATAACAAAAAGTATAATTTGATACCATCATTTTAGCAATGAAAAATCACTAAGAACCATGGAGTTTTCTTGCCTTTCGCATGGACGTACAGTTGATAAGTGAAATCAGATTTAACCTAGACCCTAAAGGCAGTGCTATTTCTTCCGCTCCTCTTGATATAGTGAAGCTTGTTCATCAAACAAGGCAATGAATATGAAACTGTTTTGAAAAAAAACTTAGCCTGCTGTAAGTTATATGCCTTAATGTATTAATTCTTAGAGAGATGACAGGAAAAAAGTTGTACTCAGGTTCAGCCTCTGTCAATCAATTACAAACAAGCTACACAGTGATCCTCCTACAAGCATATCATTGTGCCCGGCATTCAGAGTATGAAACAGAGTTTCCAAATCGTGGCACTATTGACAATTTGGGCCAGATAACTTTTTGTTGTGGGGATTGTTCTGTTTCTTGTAGGGTGTTTAATGGCCTCCTTGGCCTCTACCCATTAGACACCAGTGACACACCACTCCTCCTTCCCCAGTTGTGACCATCAAACTATCTCCAGATATTGCCAATGTCTGCTGGAAGACAAAAAGCCTCCTAACCCTCACCTGAGAACCACTGGAATTGGGATATGGAGTGTGGCCTCTGTTCCCTAAAGAATATGTACCAGGTAGAAGACAGGGGTGATACTTAGACTCATGGTGGATTTCTCCATGTGTGTTGTGAATCAGAAAGCTGGGTAGTTCACATTGAATACATAATGGAAAGCTTCATGTGGGATACCAAAGATTTCTGTTTCTGTGTGTGTTCTTAGATCTTTATTCCATTGGTACCAACAATAACAGAAACTTTTATGACAGAAGACCCATCACGTTTTAGAAGTAAGGAAACTGCTTCTTCCTTAACTGCACAGTTTCAAGAAGTAGCAAGAATTCAGTCTTTGACGAAGTTACATTTCCAATTTTATCACAAATAAACATTTAAATAAATAACACATAAATGATATAAAATACAATTTTAAAAAGTAAAAAGTATATTAATTAAAATATATATTTGGTTTTAATACTTTCATTTTATTTGAAAACGTTTTCCCTATATTTGCTGTTACATTGTTTATCTATCATTTGCTAAATGTTCAAAATTTTGTTTTGATTGGGTGTATTTGTCTAACAATTTTTTCTTCTTTACTAATTACAGCAATTATTACTACACTAGATTATCTCTGTGTCTATCTTCTCTTTAATCACTTTAACCTTTTCATGATAATTTTTTCTGTTTCTCTCAAACCTGTCTTCCATGTCAATGCTATATTTGTAGTGTTATCTATTCTTGCTGATTTAAATATGCTTTTTATTTCTGTAACAATTGTTTTGTCTGAATTTTTTGAGACAATCTGGGACATGTTGAAAAAGGAATTGTTGGAAATTGATAAGGGACTAATGAAAGAAGTTTGGATAATCAAATAGAAGGGCAAGAATGAATTCTGGAAAATCATCTAACGTCTATAATCATGGACAGAGACAAGAAATTAAGGAAGGAGCATGAGATGATGCTGAATTTGAGCCAACATCACAATTTCTGAATGTAACTCCTGGTGCAGGTGCATGGTCTTAGAGCACAAGGGAGCACACAGAAACCAAGTCAGGGTGGGCTGAGGAAAGGGAAAGGGATAAAATAGCATGACTCTATTACTCTGGGTACTCTCGAGAAACAAAAACAATGAAAATATTATATATGTGTTTATATAATCTTTACTATAAGGGATTGGTTTATGTAGTATGGAGGCCAAAATGTCCAAAATCAGAAAGCTGAGGGCCCAGGAGAGTCAATGGTATAAAGATCAGTCTGAATCTGAGTTCAAAGGAAGACTAAGACCTATGTCCTAGCTCAAAGACAGTCAGACAGAGAGAATTCCTTTTTAATCAATATTTTCTTATATTCAGACCTTCAAAAGATTGGGCAAAGCCCATCAATGTTTGGGACAGCAATATGCTTTACTTAGTCTACCAATGCAGATGTTAATCTCATCCAGAAACACCTTTATAGTCACATGCAGAATAATGTTTAACCAAAATATCTGGGCACCCTGTGGTCCAATCAAGATGACACATAAAACTACTCATCACAGTGGTCCAGGGGAGCCACTAATCACAGACCTGGCATGAAGGACTTTCCCCATAGCACCAATGAAGGCCTAGTTTGTGTTTCTATTCAAGGGGTGCCTGCACATCTTGACTGGAGGTTGCTGCATGATTCCTACATGCCCTTCATCCCCATGATCAGCATCCACATATGATGTGGCAAGAAGGATGACAACTGTTCCTAAATCCTGCATTTCTAATAGCAGAAAAAGTAAAGAAATTCAATGCTAGGAATGACTGTAATGAGGGCATAAGGAAGCATTACAAATAATCTAAGGCAAAATAAATCTCATATTATTGGTGAATGATAAAATTTCTGCCTTAAGGACTGAGATTTTAAAAGTATATGTATATACGGCAATGATGGACTGGAATACTCACTAACTTTAGTATTCTTTACATATCGCTGGATGCCCAATATAATTAATCCTCAAAACCCAAAGCAGTACCCCCATTTTAAGTCTGCACCTATAAATAGTCCATTTACATTAAGCTAGGGGTCACCAGGTAATCAACGGCAATACCAGTAAAAATATTAGAGGTGGAGTTGCAAATGCATGCTTTTGGAAAAAAGAAGACCCTGCATTTTAGAATAGTCACAGTAATGACACTTTACTGATTGAGAAAAAAAAAAATACTTAAAAGCTGAACAATATTACAACAGCTGAGTATACAAATTGTAAATGTATAAATTCTTCCACTTACCAGGTTTTTAAATGATAAACAATAAAAATCCAGAGCTCAGTTTAAGTACATAATCAACAAAACACAAGCATATTATATTTTAATCAGTTCCAGTCATAATTAAGTGAATCATTCTAACTCTCTGTAAGAACTGAGAGCTTGGGGGCTCCAGGAAGGACTGCTACAGAGCGTGGCTGAGGGTGTCTACATGCTGCGGGCAGAGCCACACGGAGAAACCAGTGGTAACCTGGGCTCCTGGGAGGACTCAGAAAGTCACAATAGGTGAACCCACTGAACTGTCTGAATACTTACTGTTTGCCATTATTTTTCATGTATTAATGCACTTGTAAGACATATATGGAGTGACAACAACTCTAGGAGTTAGGTACAGTCCTTGCCATCATCTTGGAAATGAGGAAACTGAGTCACAGAGAAGTAAGTACTAAGCAAGGCACACAGCTAGGAAGTTGCAGAGCTGGGATTCAAACATAGGCCGTCTGTCTTCAGAGTTCACATTCTTCACCACTTCTCTCTACTGCTTCTAAGGAAAAGGATGGGGCCCTGCTCCATTCTTAAATCTTTAGCACAAGAGGCCGGAACGTTGGTATTCTAATCACACACACGGGCAGAAATCTCTTTGTCTTCAACATTTCAGAAATCCTCAACATAATGTTCTCATACTCAAATTTTGATTAACTAAGAGGAGACGCCAATAAAGGGTCAGAAAATGAGAAGTCAGAGAAAGAAGCAAAGAGACAGAAATAGGAAGAAATCTCAAGGGGTCTCTGCGAATATATTTTCAGTGCTTACTATTTCTCAGGGGCCATGGTCCATGATTCATGTACATTTTCACTAAACACTCACAGCCCAATGACATCAATCTTATGGACTCTGTTAAGGATGAGGAGCTAGAAGTCACCAACAGTTCAAGGTGTCCTTCAAAGGGCCAGGCTGAGAACGCAATTGAGACAGCTTCAGGGCCAGGTCCTCTGAGTACAAGATTGTGTCTTTTTCCTGTACAAATAGAAAGTTTGGGTCAGACAAGTCAACAGAAAAGAAAGATAAGGGAAAATGAACTCAGGGTATAGCTAAAGATCTGATAATGAATTCAGATACTGTAAAGGTCACTGAGATTGGATGTTGGAGAATAAAGGTGCCACTTGGAACCCCTTACATCTTAGATGCAACTGCCTCTGTTCCCTATGAATCTCCAGCATGGCTGTTGATCATTCTGGAAGAAGCCTGCGCTCTCTCTGAAAGTGGGGTTCCCGTGAGTGACAATTCTGTAGTGCCTCCCAGGGCTTTTTATTCTAGACCAGCGGTACCGCTGAACATTACTGGACACTGGACTCCCTGCCCAGAAAGGGCCCTCTGTTCTGAAGTGTACAGGAAAGGTGCTAAGTGGGGCTTTCACAGGCTGTGCATTCTGAAGCTAAGAAACAATGTCTTTGAGAGGGATTTGTTGTTCTGGGCACGTCTTTGTATTCCTCATAGGTATAAATTTTGATCCACCTGGAAAGTTTAACTTTTAATTAAAATGTGCTGTCACCATGATGTCTATCAGAAAACTCCTGGAAGGGAGCTCACTTTGCTGTAGCCTGGAGCAGGAAACTGTAGGCTGAGTGTGGCGTGACCAAACCTCCTGGTTGCCAAGGACTAAGGGAGTTCCTGGGACCTGGAACTTTTAGTGCTAAAACCGGAAAAGTCCTGTGCAAAATGGGACAAGCTGGTCACCTCTGCTGTGTGTAAGAGAGATGACGATTAGTGCAACATACAGCAAGGGCCAAAGGGGGAGTATGCTGCTGCTGCTGTTGTACTTTGCCTTGTGAATTTAGGGGAACATATTTGGATGGTGAATAATTAATTCTACATTCATATAATGACATAGTGCTGCAAGGGGAGTAAACTCTATGATTAAGTTTCACCCTCTTATATTTCCATTTACAGAGACCTGTTTTTTTAAAAACACACACTTTTTTATTAATCCCTTCAAATGCACTGCAAAAACTTTTGTTATTCAAAAGAAAAAAAAAATCCCCAAACCTGAGAACAAACTCAGGTGGTCACTTGAAAACACGGCTGATAGAGGTTTCAGATCCGTCTGATCTTACCACCTCCTTTTAATAGACACGAAACTGAGGTGTAGAAATCAGAACAGACTTGCACCAAATCAGCCTTTTGAGCCAGGTTTTGTTGGGACACAGGGGTGAGATGCGATCTTAGCAGAGGAAGCCCCCTTCTTTGATAATTCAGCATTTTGCCAAACATTGAAGACGCAGTTGGACCACAACTCAAGCTGATTTATGTAACAGGATTCTGTTTTGTTTGCTTGAGTTGGCAGAGTTTCTCTTTGGGGACTGGGAATTCTCTGCGGCTTCAGCATGGTACTGTTGTCAGAGGAAGGGGTGGCGGGAAGAAGCCGCTGGTTGTCAGCCTGCGAGGATGCCTTCAGGTGGCCACTGCATCCTAAACACAGCCCTGGGAGAGCTGACATCTTCCTGAAGGGCTGCCAAAATATTCCCACACAGATACAGAATTCTGAGCCTCTATTAAGTCGCTTCCAGTTTCTGCTTCAGCAAATGCAGCCCACTGCCGTGAAGACACCCACCGTGCCTTGAGAGAGATGCAGAGAGATCAGTCAAGGAAGAAAATGTTTTGGGAAATCCTCACATTACTGGAGAAGTCACCCACCCCCCATCCCAACTGGGACATGGAGCTAGGAAAAGCAGGTGGTTGGCTTACTTTGTGCACGGGGGGATGTGTGCACGTGCATATGTGAATCCACATACAATGCACATTGTTACTTTTTAAAAATAATACTTTCCTTGATTTAGAAAGAAAATCTTAAGTGGAATTAGCTTGTCAACATGAAATCATTACTGGTAATAATTTATTTCAGAATGTTCAAAGTATCGGGGGTAGAAAGGCACCGTCGGCCGATAATTTGTAATGTTCTATACCCAGCTAATGACCTTTTACATATGGACTTGAGCAGTCTCCGTGGGTACAATATATCTCCCATGTCCCAGGCCTAATTGATATCATTAGAGACCCAGTCCTTTCGCACATGGTCTTGGAGATGTCGGCATTACCAAGAAAGCTGCTTTTGATTTATTTTGCTTTTCTTCTTCATTCTTTACCTCTTTTCTTTCTTCCTTTCTCAAGTTCCGCTCAAAGGCCAAACTTGTGAAGGTTAAAAACCCGCAATCCAACTGCAGGGTTGGAACACTCTGGCTTGTAAATCTGTTTCTAAAGGCAGGATATCTAACGAGTTGCCCTTGGCATGTCGCACAGGTAGTGAGTGAGTCTTTTTTTTTTTTTTTTTTACAAATAGGGGAAGTCTATGTGTAAGCCACACTAAAACATTTCATTCACTTCTCTCTCAGATGTTTCTTGTTCCCGTTGGATGAAAATATCTTCTTGCTCCAGCTGCAGCAGAAAACTTGAGGTCTCCAAATGATCTTATAAAACTTTTCTCTGTTCAGGTTCAAGTTCTGTGTCCCCTTAGCTCTGATAAAAGTTTACATCCTCAGAAAACAATCCAATAAATTTGTTCAAATCGATTGTGGTAAGTAAGCTTATGTGTTTCAGATTATTTTCAAATCTCTCCATCTGTCAAGAAAAAAGACTCTGAAAGCCATCAGCCAGAGATCATGAATTTCAGTTGCTGCTGGTAGTAACCAAGGTTCAAGTGCACCATCTAATATCACAGATTCAATTATTTAGATTATTCATTTAGATCAATGGGATGTTTGCATTCAAAATAATTACGTGCATTGTTCTTTGATATTTTATTAAAATGAAAATATAAAAAGAATACCATACAGGAAATTATACCCTTGAGTCATTTGTTTATTTAATTTAATTTTAATTTTTAATTATTATTATTTTTTTTGGCTAACCTCTTATGTTTATAGAATTTGGGATAGATTACAGAACACTTCCAGAAGCTCTTACTTAACTGATGCTCAAAAGCACGTGAAGCATAAAGAGTATTCCTATGCTATGGATGTGGAAGCTAATGGTTAAAGAGGGGAAGTGATTTGCCTAATTCCACACAGTTGGGATAGAACACGGAGTAGTACCCAGACCCTGTAACTGCTAGTTCAGGGCTATGTCCTCTATCAAGAACAGCCTCTTTGGGGAGATGGACCGAGCTCACAATGAGGCTCACAAAGTTTTGCAAAGTTTATATCACCAGGTCAGCTTCCTCCCTACTCTGCTTTGGATGTATGTCACTTTATGTTCTGGCTAAGTGGAGCTTACTATGTCAAGTTTTGGTTTTTTGTTTCTTCTTTTAAGGACCTTCTCAGAGATTCTTCTCTCTGCCTGGAATAGTCTGTTCTGTGTACCCCCGTGATATGCTGAAATAAAAAAAGATATTGTATAACTGTTTGGGGGTAAGGGAGTCATAGAAGAAAGCTGAGCTTGCAAAGAATCGAGATTGTAAAAACAAATATAGTTTCTCCCTGGTGTATATATCCAGCTGGTAATTGAAAGAGAGGACTCTCTGAAATAGAGAAAGCTTAAAAACCTATCTTCAACTTGGTAGCAACTGTCTCAGATACAGGGGGACCAATTTAGCTGTTCTCCATATTAGTGACAATGAACAACTCTAATTTTACAAATGGATTGTTCCCTATAAGATATTAAAATCTATTAGACACACACAAATGCACAAACCTACTGCTTGAGCCACTATTTTAGGGATTCTGAACACTTCATTGGTCCTTTATGGTACACGTTTTAAAGAATGTTAGTACCTCCTAAGTCTTATAGATTGGCAGAGTTTGGCCACTGGTGAATCCTAGGGAGATAAAATAAATGAGTGGGGGGAAAATAACCCAATACAGCAAAAGAATACAAGGATGGGAAATTTTATCTTCAAGCATGATATTACTGACACTTCTGGGTTCTTTTGGCTGCAGACAGGGCAGATACTAGTCCACACTACACATTTATGGAAATTAGAAAAAGGTGTACTCTTACGACAGCGATAACCCCCTTCAGGGCTGACAATGTGGTGAGTACAATTCAGGCTGGATGCCAGCGTCCACTTGCCCCCTTCTCTGGGTATCCTAGTGCAGTGAACTCTCTGCCCAACTGCACAGGAAGCACTGAGTGTCCAGAACTCACTCCTGCCCGTCTCTCCTGCCTCCATCACAATATGACATGTCACGCTCCATCAGAGAACACAGCACCATTAGGAACCATTACCAGCTAATACATTTCTGTGGGCAACGAGTGTTCTTGTATAGACTTCCCCCTTGGGTACAGATCATAAAACTATAAATTTCTCCCGGAGCTTTCAATTCCTTTGTTACGATATAACATCCCCTTTCCACCCCATAGATCCCATTCGTTCTCTGGAATTCTCTTCCTTATTCCTCAGGCTTCCCTCCGTCCTACTGCTCTTTCAGCATATGCACATGGACCTTCACAACGCTACACATGTGTAAGGTTCAAAGAGTTCCCCAGCCATGATCAACAGTAAATAAATCCCAGAGCTAGCATTGAGTTACAACAGTTTTATTTTCACCATCATTCTCTCCTGCCTTTACTCTCCCTCTCAAAGCAAAAAGAATCCTGATGTTGGGAAACCAGATGAATGGGTTCAGTTAGCAGAGATACAATGCTTATGGTGTTTCTTTGGGGAACTGGGAGGCTAAAGTGCAAAGTGGTCTCTCGTCTAGGTCAGGGAGAGCCACATTCGTTATTTACTTTAAAAGGTATTGTTGAGAATTAATCAAAATCAAACACAGGTGTTCTTTCTCTAGTGGAAAGGATAGAGTCTGAAGTCCTGCAGACTTGAGACTACATGTTGGTTTGGCTATGTAGGACCTCAGTGAGCTTGGGCAAGGTAGTGTACACTGAAGCTCAGTTTCCCTACCTGCAAAATGGGAATGACAGTGCCTCCCGCTGGCTGTGCTGTGGGAGGACATGGACAGAGCGCCTGCCTCGTCAGGGCATGTGAAATCTCCTTCCCTGCTTTGGATTGAGCCTCTGGATTTTCTCTTTTATTTCCTTCGCTTTGTTTCTCCCTCGTTCTCCAAGGCACTTCTCTTCTCCCCCAGCCTTTCCAAAAGAAAGCGATATCTTTTTTCCACTTTCTGTGTTTCCTACCTTCTTTTGCAGGATGATGCCACAGCCATTCCCCTCCTGTGAATAGAACCATTTTAATCAAGATAAAACCACCATGGGATCCTTGAAAAGGTCAGCTGGAGCCACAATGGGTAGTACCAGCCCCACAAAGAGACCATCCTTCATGAAGTTTTGAATTGAAAAGAATGTTTCTATTCACGACATCTTTGCAACTTAACAAGGGGAAGTTAAAAGACTAGCTCCTGAACTCAAGGAGCATCAAACTTTACATATTTTGCTTCACCATAACCCTACAACAGTGAACTGTTCCTGGAAAAAAAGACTTTCATGGCCATTTCAAGGGAAACACCTTGCAACTGATCAAGGACCCGACCCAGCCATAAAGCAGGGGATAGACCTTATTTTCATGATTTTTTTCCCCCTGAGGTCATCGTCCCTGGGTCAGTGAGGAGACATTTATGTCTAATAGCTTTATACTGATTAAAAGAAAATAACCTTCCACTCTTCCACCCCTGCCTTCATCTGAAACCCTTTTGGGGCCAACTCAAACATTTCAGGTGAGCAAATTCAGAAATTTTTCACAGCATTTTAAAAAATACTCCTTTGCTTGCAATTAAACACATACACACATATACACATATCCCTAAGTATATGAACATTATTAATTAGATTTCTGGAAAAAAAATGAGATTAAGTCAGGGTTGAATTGGGAGAGATTATTTATCATTTCCATTTCTACCTCACTCCTGGTTTCTTTTCTCTTTCTGCCCTAGACACCTCCTGCTTCGTGGCAACACCAGACGCTGAATGGTGGTGTGTACTTCGGATGAAGCCACAGCAAAACACAACTGCCTTCCCAAGAACCAACCACTTCTTTGTCAATTCATGTGTCAATCTAGTTAAATTGTTAAATTCCAAGCACTTTACTCAAAAGCCGTTTATTCAAATATATATTTGTAAAGCAAACAGCAGAAACACCCACTGTCAGATGCTCACACATATGCGTTACTTACACACCTCAACAGCCCGTGCCGACCTGACAGTAGGGACGGCTGCTATATTTTACATTATTTGAAATGCAATAATTAGCGCCTGTTAAAGGAAGGGAAAAAAGACATCACTACCTTGCGACAAATTACTGAAATCAGTATGTCCAATTTTTCAAGACTCAGTGCTGAAAGGAAGATCCCTGCTATGAGTTAATATGATGTGGCTGTCACTATTACACTTGCCAGCACTATGATATCAACAAATGGCTTTTTGTCTTTTTAACTGGGAGATGAAATTCACTGGAGTTCCTGGAGGGAGGTGAGCTAGAAAGTAGTGGAGTGGAGATTTTAATCATTTACTTCCTAGTTTTTGAGAATTGTGTTTCTTTTTCTGGTTTAATTTAGTTGTTGCTTTTGAATGCAGGGTGAAGTGCACTCGTGTCGGATTAAGCCACCTTCTTTCCGCTTCTGCATAGATGTTCATTTCAGTCCACCCTGGTAGAGTATGCAAACTTTAATCTTCTAACGTGTCCACTGTGATGTAGGTATCATTCTCTTATTTTTCACTTGAAGGAAAAAGCGTTCCGAGTGGCTGACATTTCCAAGTGCAGAAAGTGATTTAACGGGGAGGTCAGGCTTGATTCCCTAGCCTCTACCCAATTTCTCCCTCTGGATTCACAATGTGGCTTTATAAAAATAAAAATGTATTAAAATAATATACTCTTGGCAGACAGTGAACCCAGTCCTGGAGTCTTAACTGCACAATTTAAATTGACAGCGGTGGGAATTCTTTATACACAAGAGTCAATTAAAATGACGAAATTGGGCCCAGGGTAGGTTCAGGGGCATTAACATTCAAAAACACTTTGACATTTGCAGTAGAAGTGGGCCAGGCATTCCCTTCAGGAGGCCTCTGAGTTCATCATTTAAACTTGTCCCTCTTTTCTCTTGATTTCAAAATAAGGAGCTCAGTGCCTTCACTTCATCTTGCAGGGCTGATTAGCTAGCTAATGGACCATCTTTCCATGTTTTCAGTTTTCTCATATTTCAGTAAATGCACAAGACTTATATTGTCCATTACTCTTCAGAAAAACTCTAACTTTGAGGGGTTTTTTTCCTTAAAACACAAAACTGTTTATCTCTCTTCTCTGTTTTCCAGAAATTGCATAGCTACATAAGCTCTCTGGTCACTGACAAAGGTCTAGTCCATCAAAACTGGTACTACACTTTGCCATCAGATTCCCCCAGCTCCTCACTGGAGCATAGTGAGAGGCCAGTGAGAAACGGTGTCTGTGAAGCCACAGGTCTCCCCAGTCCCTAGGCACTATTTCTGCTGCCTTGCAAAGAGGGGCATGGTTCTAGCAACTGCACAGAGACTTTCCCCTGTCGCCTTTACACCATCTCTTCAGTGCTTCCCCACTTGATCTGCACAAGTCAGGTTGTGTGTATTTGAAGCAAAGGGCAGAGAAAAATATAGCAGTTTTCTTTCTCTCTCTATCTCTTTTTTTTTAATCCTTTATGCTAATTAAGTTCATTATTATGAAATCACATACTTTGGGAATTGGAATGTTCTGAGACGATGTTAGAAAATGAGCATGAATGAAAATGTCAAGACCAATCAAAAACTGGCGTGTGTGTGTGTGTGTGTGTGTGTGCCTTGCGCATCAGAAACTATTTATTGAGCGCTGATGGTTTTGGCCAGGCATATTGGTAAGAATCACATAAAGATGTGTAGAATATGACTGTGACCTCCAGGATTTTTTAATTAGTTTGCAGTTGGGAATCCCACTGGTTTGCAAGGCAATGAGCAATATATCATCCAAATGTAGGAAAACAATTTCGTCAGAGACAAAGAAGAATTTAGGGCTATTTCTTGCAAAATGTTTCATTGCTCTCTCAAGGCAAATAGTAATGGGGCCAAAATTTGCAAAAAGGATGGAGTAAATAAAAGTCCAGTCTTCTTTAAGACATCAAAGTAATGAAAAGGTCACTGACTTAGTGACTGATTTCTTTCTGCCATTGTGGAGCTGCATGCATTCCAGGGAGTAAAGAAGTCCCTCTCTCTCTCTCTCTGTACCTGTATTTATACATATATATACACATACACACAAATATATAAGATATATGTGCATATTAAAATATTTATATAATATATATAAATTATACATAGTTATAAGTAATTATATATAATAAAATTCTATATTATTTATACATTATTATGTATAACATAATTGTATATATAATTATAAAAATAATATTTGTTGCTGGTAGAAATTTTGAACATTAAAAATCCTATGAAGAAAATCAACTAAATTACCTGATATTTTCACTGCATATTGATAAACAAAAAACCAAACTAAATGGCCCTGAAACTGATGGGCTAATAGTTAAGCTATAATGTTTCCTATGAACATAAACATTTCTACAGAATGCCCACAATACTTAGATGAGGTCACTCTGTAACTGTAGTAAAATATAATAAAAACAAGGCCACTCTGGAGTCATGCCTGAATAGAAGATGAAGACAAGGATGTCACACAACCACAAGAATAACCAAATATCTTTGTTAGCCGATAACAGTGACTAGCAGGTCAATGACAGCTCTAGCTCTGCTGCATTTCTTCTGACTTTTAGACTAAAAACATCAAAATGCCCAATCTCCAAATGCTAGTTTTAAAGGAAAGAGCCCCTAAAATCACAATCAACCTCTCACTTCCTTAAACTCTTTCCCAAAACCACCCAGCAGAAGCCCAAGCCCTACAATAAGCCTAGCAGCCTTGTGCTGAGATATACCTTGTATATGCTTTCCCCTGTTGCAGAAAGTTAATAAACCTAACTTTAGCTACAGGTATATTCCTGGTGACTGTTGGCTGGGGCATTCAAAGGGTAGAAACAGTGTCTATAACTTTTTTTTTTTAACAAAATAAAGATTATACTCAAGCTTATCTTTATTTTAACAATTCTCACTTTATTAGTCTTTGCAAAGATGACTTTTCAAAGCTTTCTTAGTGTTCTATTATATAGATGTTATTCCCTTTTAAAATATATAAAATGCCATAATTAAAGAAGAATTTTATGCTTGACAATTTACAAAGTATGTCACAAAATTTTCTTATTATAATTTTTATTCATGCAACAATTCTGCAAGTTAAGTTATATAGTACTTTGCTCATTTTAAAGATGAGAGAATTAAAATTCAGAAAAAAATTACAACACAGCACTAATTGACAAGGCTAAGACTTCATTCCATGTAATTTAGTTCAGTTTATTCAATGCAATCTAGTATCTATTCTAAACTTAAAATTCTTCAGGGCCTAGCTTGTCTTTTTGTACCTAGTATATATTAAAATCCAGTTTTTATATTATTATAATTATGCTGATGAATATATCTATGCATGATAAATCTGATACCAGACTTAGAATCCCTTTACATTGGTTTATGACTTAAAGTGTGACAAGATAATTTATTACACTACGTGAACAATAAAGAATTTAAAAGAATAGATTTTGGTGCCAGGCAGGCTAGGTTTGAATCCTGGATCCACCACTTAATTGGATGGGTGACTTTAGCATTTTAATTAACATATTTGTGCCTCAGTTTCTCATCTGTGAAAATAGATATGGTGATATTTTTCAAAAAGTTGTTGCTGTATTGATTAGTTTAGTGTACATACGGTGCTACAAATAGTACTTGGTGCTCAATGACATAAGTGCCGGCAGTTATTATTTTTTCCTCTTTTCCCATTTAAAGCAAGTACCCAGGCTTTGTTCTCCCTTGATGCTTAGTAAAGCATAAAGTCAACCAATTTTCCCAATCTTTCAAAAAATCTCAACCCATTGAAGATATTAAGCTCGATGGCCCAGAAAGAGAGAGGAGACAGGGAATTTCTTGCAGGGCTTCAGGAAG
Source organism: Lemur catta (assembly GCF_020740605.2). Lineage (NCBI taxonomy): Eukaryota > Metazoa > Chordata > Mammalia > Primates > Lemuridae > Lemur > Lemur catta. The sequence goes on from NC_059136.1 coordinate 13,752,042, forward strand.
GGAGAGGAAAGCTAGGCACTCACATGGAAAGAGAGTTCTTGTACTTGAGTGTTGTGCTGAGAAAACAGAGTGGGAGAAATCAAGGGGTGTTGCAGATGGTTTACTCTAATACCCTGGGGCCTTTGTGCTATCCTGGAACACTGGGGAGATCCGTCATCTCTAAGACTGTATTTCCCACCAGCTGAGAGTGAAGGGACTCAAGCATATTCAACTAGATATAAAGACAATTTTAAAACCATGTTTTCACCCTACAGATTTTATTTAGAAATTCCTATCTTCTATATAAGCTAAAACTTTCCATTTGCGGCAACAAATTCCATTTTTAAAGACATTGCTAATTGCCTCGTATCTAAAAAACGGTTCCACATACAGGTTCAAGCACAGTAGCTGGAATTACACATCTCATACAGGAGGCTGATTCCTCCCATGGCCTTTAGGGAATGACGTGGCTATTCCTTAGGTTGGGTTCTCCTTCCATGGATTGAATATAAATGTCCACCTGCCACAGGGCAGGGTTCACGTTGTTGCTGGGACCTCAGATAAATAAATAGTCCTATATGGGCTCTAAATGGAGATGTCTATATAAAGGACCCACAATGAATTGATGGTCTTCCACCGTGAGTGTAGCCCAGGGATACACTCATGAATTTGGAAACTGGAGAAACACAAGTGACAGTGAATACTTTTACAGGCTCAAGTAGTGTTCTAGCACTTGCTGGAGATATCCGTTCCTACAATATTCAGGGTTACGACTGATTTAAGTATTTATTTTATTTAATCAATGAATTTTGAAGATATAAGAACTATTGCTAAGTGTCACATAACGTAGTGACTCACCTTCAATGTCACATTAAAAGAAATAAATGAGGAATATGAGCCTTAGGGAATAATAACAGAATAACACCTATGTATTTACCTAAAAGCTAATCTCGCCATGGAGACAGATATGCCCATTAAACACAGTTCAGAGAATTTGTATATACATAACTATATATAGTTATATATATAGTTACAGCAGCCCTAGAACATGAATACGCTGATAATACAGTAAGCAATCTAAATTAACACATAATATTTTTTTCATATTCTCTATGAAAAAAAAAAAACCTTGAAAAATGAACTTGTCAATGGTCCTTCAATTTCTTTTTGGAGTGAGATGGATTATTTCCAATAAATAAAATCCAATGGACTACATGTTACCATCTAAAAAAATGTGTTTGAATCTATGTAACAATTTATTTTATTAAATATACTTAAAGAGTAATTTGTATATCGAGACAAGCTACATTTCCATCTTCTAAGTCTCAGGAATTTTTAAATTATCAGTAAATAATTAAAATATAAATCTATAAATTTGGAGCCATAATTCATGCAGCAACAGGATTTAAACCAAAATATCCAAGACTATGAATCACACACTTTATCTTGAAGACAGTTAAGCAGTTCAGTTGAGGAGATGTTTACACTGCATAGCTGTTTCAGGAATTCTAGAACCATTCTAACTGAATTGAAATCTGTGCTCCACTATTTTTAGCTGTGAGAACTTGGACAAGTCAACTAACCTCTCTATGCTTCGATTCTCATTTTGGTAAATATGGAAATAATACCTACCTCCTTGGGATATTATGAGGATTAAATGAGTGAGTACATATGAAGTACTTAACAATAGTGTCCAGCATGGATTAAGTACTAAATAAATATTAACTATTATTTGGGTGGCCATATTAAAAAGTGAATGATACAATATCATCACAAGCTTGGATAAATGTAATCTAAAAGTGACTGGGGCAACCTGAAGCACATGATAACCAAAGTTTTAATAGTTTTACTGACTGAAAGATTTAATCTTAAAGGGCCTAATATAATTTTGAGTAAAGTTTTACTAACTTCTTTAGAAAAGCCTTATAAAGTTCCAAGTTCACAGTTCTTTATCTATAATTCTAAAATCCAAAAATCTCTGAAACCCAAAAGTTGTGAGCTCTTTTCTTTGTTTATTTTGTTTGTTTGTTTTTTACAAAGCTGTTAAATAGTGAATTTAACTGGGGCAACTTAAAGTCTTTATTTATTCCACTTGCTAAGAATATTATTATGCTCCATAGCCTGAAAAATTAATGTATTTAACTCAGAGGATAGCGCTAAACCCAGATGGGTGCACCATAACACCCTTCTAAAATAAAAAAAAATCTAAATTCAAAGCACACGTTACTCTCAAGGTGTTTGTTAAGGAAATGTGGACCTGTATTTGTGTTAATTTAATCCCAACAAACTTTTGTTAAAATTCTATTATATAAATTGGCAAAAATACTAGACATTTTAGTGTTCAATTGATTAAAAATATGTTAGATATAGTCTTCATCAAAAACATTAAATTAATGCAGGGTGTAGGCATATGAACTTTTGCCTGTGATACACACACATTGCCTGACTCTGCAATGGAAAAGCAAACACTGAGCTTTGGACAAGAGAGCTTATCAGGGAGGGCCACAAGAAAGAGGAAACATTTCATTTGAATTTTGAAATTGAATTGATTAGAATTTTATTAAGCAAAAATGGAAGGATATCTGCAGTTAAGGGACTGCAGAAAGTATCAATAGTATGCTGGAAGCAAAAGACAATAGTACGTGGTAGTAAAATCTACTGGAAAGACTAATTTCTGATGCTTCGAAGAAAAACAACAACATCTAAACTCTCTTGGAAGATAATTCTTTCCCACGTTATTGAGAGAAGTAAAAAGTATTAGTAAATGTGTGTGAAATCTTTATTTTCTAATAAAATCACACGTTTTGAATGGCAAACTGTCGCGTTTCTGATTTGACCTTTTGGGATCGCAAAGAGAGATAATACACACACGTAGGACATTCAGACCCAATGGCAAACACTATTTTTTGGAAGACAGTGGACATTGGATATACAGCTTTGGTCCTCAGAATGGAAAGTTTATAAGGTAACCCACTTATCTACTGCAGTGACCAGTGTCAACCAAGGTCTTTGGAGATGAGGAGGTGGCTTTTTGTGTTTAGAAACATTAGGGCACCCCAACTACTGTTTAGTAAATCCACTGTATAAGAGGATGCTTTGTCTATTCTACAAAGGATAAACACACACACACACACACACACACACACACACACACACACACACACACACACATGGGAAGCCCAGATAGCCCTACAATCACTAACACTGGTCATAATATGTCACAAATTGTAATCAGAGATGATAAGGAATAGACAAAGAAAATGTGTGTATTAGTTGAACCTCTTTTGCTTTCAAGGATTTTGAACCAACTTAACTAGCAATAGTAAAAGTGATGGTTGTGTGTATGATGGTTGAGTATTCAGTATTGAAATCAAGGTGTCTCAAAGAATCCCAAAGACGTATGCAACGTGGCCTCAGAAGGAGTTGCCACCAGGAATTAGCAAACCTGAACTCTTTTTTGTCTGCATCAACTTCTTTCTTTTGTCTTGGCAAACTGGGTGTCTGCCTCCCAGGCTTCACGGTGAAAGATGGCTAACATACAGTGTCCAAACTGCATGTCTCTTACCATCAGCCACATACAGGATTGACTAGTTTTCTCTGAATTCCATTCTTAAACTCCGGAGAGAGCTCATCTGACTTGTCTATCCAGGGTGGCCCTGGCGGAAGCCCCTGAGCTAGTCAGCTTTGCCTAGGGCCATGAAGAGCAGGATCATATCACATAATTATGGATATTGACTCAGATAGACACAAGAGAGGCAGAGAGGATGTTTGAAATGGTTACAAACCTGAAGAGGCACCTTGTAAAGACTAAAATAATTTTCTTAAATTCTTTATTTTTTTTGACATTGAGAGGGATGATATTAAGAGTGCATTTCATCTTTTGTACAATCCCCACTGTGTACATAAGTCACCCTGTTGTGAAGTGTTGTTGGTGACCACACGGTTCAGAGGCAGACAGGCCTGGATGCCAATCTGGCTCTATTATTTTGGGCTATTTTTGATCGAGTTCCTTAATCCTTTCTAGTCTTTCTTTTCTCATCTGTAAAATGAAGAAAATTTTGCCAATCTTACTTTGTTGTAACATGTATAAAATGAGAAAAGACAAATAAAATCATCAACATAAAATACTCAACACGCATCTAGCACAAAATAGGTGTTCAATAAATAGCATTACTAAAAGCATTATTTGTTTTTCATACATGTTGTTAATATAATTATTACACTAAACAGATAATTAGCATTGGCCTCACATTGATATATCCATGGTCAATTTGTTGGGTTCACTTATGCTAATAAGAGATTCCGATAGGCTCACACCAATTCTAGTCTCTATCTACCTCTCCTGGAGAGCTCATCCTAGAAATAAAGGAAAATAAACTGCAGTAAAATGGAGGAGTCACACTGGCAAGTAAACACAGGGTATTATCCATATTTTCTGTTTAAATATTTTAAGAAAGTCAAAAGCAGATTGTCAAAATTCAGTTAGAAACCAAAATCCCCAATTCACTCTATTGACTCATTGACATTATCGCACAGGGATTGCGTGATGATCCTTCACCAGAGGAGTTCAACCCAGAGCGTGAAGGAGATAACATCAAATAAGCATTTTTTTAAAGAGAAAATGTCTTTTGCACTTGATAAGCTTGGAGCTATCACAAAAAAAGAAAGGAAAAAATAAAGAAAGAAGTATACAAGATGGAAATAACAGGCATAACCACAGGTTTTTGTTTGCTTTGTGCTGCGGGACACAGAGCCAGGGCAAATCATCAGGTCTTGGGTGAATTTCTTAGTTACCGTGGACAGTGCATGCCGTGGGCTGCAGTGACAGATTGTTGGTATTAGTGGTCCTGAGTGTGATTAATACAGCTGCTCTGTCTCTGACAGAGTGGGAATGGTACCACTAACACTGAACGGAGGTGATCCTACTAAAATCTGTTAGGGATGTTCCTTGGGGAAAAAAAATAGTGGTATAAAGGAAGTACCAGGAGTAGAGGAGTCAGTTCACCAGCTGTAGCCATATTGATCAAAGCAAAATGGCAAGATGCTTAGACCCACTAAGCAGAAGGATCTTCTCAACAATGAACAAGCCTGGGTTAGTCTTCTCTCCACAGTGGCAAATGTTCACTAAGCAGCATCATGTAGACACAGTATATGTTGGTGTGTATAGTTATCAACATGGGTAAAAAAAATAAAATGATCATATAATACATTTTTTATTGAAAGAAAAAAATAAAATGATAATATAATATATTTTGTATTGAGTGTATGGGTTTTTTTTTTTAATTTGTCAATTGTCAGGTTTGAATAGAAAAGAAAAAAGAGAGGGTCAATCTTTGGTCTATTAACAGATGTGTCTAACATTTAGATACTAGAGCCAGGGTTTTATATGACACAAAATGAAAATATATTCCCTTATGACAGTATATCTCTCATCACCATTACAATGCAATAAAACTGTACAATAGGAAAGAGAAAAGATTTGAAAAGTTGAGTGAGGCTGTGCCATATATTAAGAGTTAGTATCTGAGAGTTATGTTTCTGGTTAAGCCAGTATCAGATGACTTAACAAGGGTAAAATGTATCTTTGTCCGTCTCTTGGACGTTCAGATATTGGAATGTGTGCTTCTAAAATCAAAGACAACTGTTGTTGTCGATAGCCAGTCCAGAAGAACTGACAGCATAGAGCTGGTCGGCAAAGCAGAGGGCCCCTGCAAGGTGCTGCTATTGATCAATTGTCCTGTATAATCAATGTGGACTTTTCAACACAATCTTGAGAAATGTCAATACTATCTCAACACAAATGACTCTCCAGAGTGGTGGAATCTGGCAAAACAAAACCTTTAGTGGCAAAATTATCATTCATAATGAAGATCTACAAAATTCTAGTTGAGCATCTATTTGTTTCAGATAGCATTCTCTGTCTACAGTAAATATTAATACAAACTTATTGGTTCAGATCTTTAATTTTATCCAGACACAGTGGAGTTATATCCTTTAGAAATAATTATTATTTTACTACTTTTACTTATCGTTATTTTTTTTCTAGTTTCAGTTAGGATAATTTAGCAACAGAGATAGCAATCTATGCCTTTATGATGCTTTATAGTTTGCAAAGTACTGTTTGATTTAGTTTGAGTATCACAACTTTTTGAAATATGTTGAACTCTTCCAGAATTTATTTTGTCTTTTTTTTCCAACAGGTTATTGAAGTCTGGGAAAAATAATGGAGAAAAATAGATGATTCCCATGCCCAGCCCATGAAGGGAGTGGTAGGGAATTTGAGATTTTCTTCATTGGTAGGTTAAATGTCAGGGCAAATAAGGTGTTAACTTTTACATATTTTCACCGTCCAACTGATTAGACCAGCATCTAATAGGTGAAGTTTGTATTTTTCTTAACTGACGGAAATATGATGCTCATTTGTTGTACCTGGAGTAATATTTATTTTCTTGCAGATCTGGAGTGTGATTAATAAAATATTTACACACATTATTAATTTGTTTGTGCATGTATTTGTGAATACAATGAAAACCATCATGCTTGTTGTATCCAATCCTTTCTAACTGAAAAATAAGGTTAAACCCTTAAGCAAGCAACATGCAGGTAGTTTTATTAAACACTGCTTTCTAAAGTTATAGGTGGATTCTGCCAAAAAATTATTCCTGTAGCAAACTCAGGTACACACTCAGTTCTTCTTACAAGCACATTTATGCACTTTATTAAGTTCAAAATAATTGATACGTATTTAATTTCAGGTGATAGAAATTTAAAGATTTACTTAAAATTTTAAATAGATACAGGTTCATGAATGCACATGATTCTTAAAAAAAAAACAATACCTGCTACACAGAAATTACTAATCAGTATCTATCTTCATAAATTAAACTTCTTTATATCCATGGTATCACTGGATGCCTATGCATTCCTATGCTACAGTTATCATGAAACATCCCCCCCATCCCCGCTAAGTGGAAGCATACCTCAGAGTTTTAATATATACAGGAGCAGAAGGCAGAAAATGGCCTGCAGGGAATGCCAGTCTCACCTTGACCCCATTCCACGTACTCAACATGGGTGGCCTAGGCAAGAAAATGTGGAGGTTCTGGGTGGGAGTGGGGGTTGAGTGTCCATGTTGGTCAACCAGTTCATTGTAATGTAGGTAAGTCTGTCTGGAGTGTTCTGGCTGGCCACTTATTTCTCTAGAATCATTCTTGGATAAAGTACTAATTCTCAAACAAGGAATGGGATTACAAAGTTGCTTTGGCTCACAGGGAGGTGAGGCTATTAGTGTGAGAGAGGCTATTAGACATCCCTTTTGGGACTTGGGCTCCCATTGCCTCATCAATTTGCTACCTCCAAGAAACATGCACCTTATTGAAGGAGCCAGCCCCAGCATGGGAAACATACCACTCACGTAAGCCCTAACCAAAGTGCATTTTACTACTTTTAACGCAGGTTCTCTAAAAGCAAAGAAGAGAGCAAGGCCACATCTTGGAGATCGCCTCCTGCTCTCCCTTCAGGGTTCCAGATGCTACTACTGTCATCATCTCTGCCTTTGCCCTTTGGGAAGTGAGGCTCCTGGGACATAGTTCAGGGGCTGGTTACCCATCAGCTATCACAAGACTGTTTTCATTGGACCTCTGCCACCGAATGACTGAGAGACCTTGGGCAAGTCATGTAGACACTCTGAACCTCAGTTTTCTCATCAGTAAAGCAGAGAGAATAATAACACATATTTTACTTTGTTGGAGGAAATAAGCACTGTGTTTACCATGAGTAAACCTTCAATAAATGTTATCTATTAATTTATTAAGTTATCATTGGCATGACCAGATAAAAAATTTTTTAAACACATGCTTCCAAAGGTTAGTCTAATGTATTTTTTTCCACTAGATGCTTGGTATTTATTGAATGGAGCTAACACTTTACAAATATGCATAAATCTAAGGAAAACAAACAAAAATCCCCAACTGACCCAAAAATACATAACAAACTATAACATGCAGATGCATTTTATTAATTATAATTTGGTCACCACCATTTAGAAAATTTTATATTTTATAATAAATGGTAGAAGGTATATTTATTTTCATTGACTATAATTTTCTACCAAGGTTTCGTTCTTTGTTATTGTATTACATAATTCTATCAATTATGCTTGATTTTCTTTGACATATAGATATTGTTTATTGGATTTCTCAAAGTCTGTTTTGCCATTGAGATCTTGAGAACCACCCTATGTAATAGGAAGGGCTTTGTTTGTAGGATGTTATTTTTACAACTTAGAAAGGAATAACTTGTTGGTTGCTTTGCAAGTCTATGACAATCCTGTTAAAACAGTATTCAAAGTCCTGTATGTCCTGGCCCTCCTCAATCAATGCCTGCAAGAGAATGATCAGGCTGGACCTTTTTAACCTGACCAGCCTGGGCAGAATCAGGATTATGATGTAAAAGTCTTGGCTATTTAGTCCTTTCTAGTTACAAACCTGTTTTAACCATTAAAAGGTTTTCAGGAAGAGCCGTAATGAGGTCACAGAGACTCATTTCACATTTGATGTATGGCTACGTGGGACACCATGGAACCGATTCTCTTCCATAAGAGTTACCATGGGTTTTCCTCTTTGCAAACTCAAGCCTTGATAAGTTTTTATGTGAAGTGGTAATAGTACTCATTTCAAAGTCTTACTGGACAGGAGTGTTTATAATCAACAATACATGGCCTTATTTCTAAGACTGTGGACTGTATTTGCAAAGCGTCCCAAGGGCTCACTTTATTCAAAGAAAAGAGCTCCCTTTTAATCTGCTTTGAGAAGATCATCACTCACTTTGAACCAACTTTGTTGTTCATTCTTGACGTTACCCAGAATTGGGAATTTTTAGCAAAAAGAAACAAAAACTATAATTAACACTGACTCAGAAAAAATCTGTCAAAATTGACATGAATCATTCCTGAAGGATTAGCTAGGGTGAGATTGGAGTCGAATAAAATTGGATTTTAAAAGGAGGGAAGGATTCCTTAAAGGTCCATACTTAGGATACAACAAAGATGTGTAGGAAACGAGGGGGAAACAAAACAAAACAAAACAAAACAAAACACTTGCGTTCATGAACTGCAGGTAGTCTAATTGAGCAAGAAGAGAGTATTACTATTAAGCTTTCTCAGGTATGATTATGGATTGTCAGAGAACTTTTATGGAATAATGAATTGGGCAGATGAACACCAAAAGACACTTTGGAAAGCCTGTTACTGTGCAAGCCCTTCGTAATGTGGCTGATACTGAATTACCAAATTTGCACATAGAAGAATAGCTTCCCTGATTTACTGGACATACTAAGAACTAAATATTTGTGTCTCTATCCAAAGCCTAAATATTGAAAGCTGATAGGCTTCAGAATTTTTATCACCAGGTGCATTAGACTATTAATTTCAAGTACAAGCATTTAAAAATAATAAAAAAAAGCTAATGAAAGAAAAGAAAAAGAAGTCCCTCTCCTGGGTCAAGGGACCAGGTTGGTGATATCCCTGAAGACCAGTTTTAACAGGGAGAGAGGAGGCACGGTGGTATGTGCTGGGCTGACAGTTAAGTTGGACACTGAGTTTAACTTTCCAGGGAAGTTTAAAAGGGTCCTTGAAATAGACAGCAGAGAAGGAAGCATCAGAAACAAAAGGCTGAAGTTCTGGGTGGAGATCAAAGCAAATAGGTCAAGAGTAAAGTAGGAAGGAAGGTCTGGGGCTGGGCAATGCTGTTGTTACCTGGGGCATCTAGGTGCATTTGAGAAAAACACTAAAAAGGCTGATCTAAGTCAAAAGGAACATACTTTCTGGGTAAGGGACTCGATCCTCTAATGCAAACTTCCTCAAAGTAAATGAAGGACTTCCTCAAATGTAAATGAAGGGATTCAAAGAAGCGTGATTTCCTTATGGCTGTTGAATTGCTCAGTTTTACCTGTACTGACCTACATACATACTTAAAAATGATGAACTATAGTGGATTAAATCTTGCTTCTTATTGCTTTTGGGCATGTCAACAGAATTTGGCATTACTGGAGATGCTGGGACTGGACATAACATCTTATGGTGTCAACTGATTCTGTGACACATAAAAGAACAGTGGGGATTTTTTTCTCAATGATACTAAAAGATAACAGGACTAGCTTTTGACATGGTGAATTTTCTGAAATGAAATCAAAGAAATAATTCTGCATTCTGTCTCCCTTTTTTTGAAAAGGATGCACGTACGATGGTTATTTTACGATGCAATCAGATGCAGGATCCTGAACACCGCAAAGGTGTTGTGTACTTATCAAGAATGCTTCTTTTGTTGAGGAAATCTATTTTCAATGATATTTGAATATATACGAGTCTCTAGAGTAGGAATAGCTAGTATTATTTAAACTTTACTCTAGCTCATGTCCCAGCTCGTGCTAAGGATCTGACGTTAGTAATGGCATGCAATCGTTCCAGCAACTCCGAGTTGCTTCTCATCCTCAGGTGACAGATGTGAAATAACTTTTCCAACTTTATATCAATATAACCAGTTTAATGCTATGATCCTAATACTTAATGATAATGATGGTTTCCTCTATCAGATATCAAAAAGTACTTTTTAAAATTTTATTGATAGAATTCAATTTTTGGATCAGTTTTAGATTTACAGAAAAATTAAGCAGAAATTGCAGAGTTCTCTCTCCCCATCAACACACAGTTTCTACTATATTAACATCATATGTTAGTGCGATACATTTATTATAACTGATGAACTGGTACTGACACAGTATTAGTATATTAACTAAAGTCTATAGTTTACGTTAAGATTCACTCTTTGTGTTGTATGTGGTTCTGTGGGTTTTCACAAATGTATACTGACATGTCTCTGCCATTACAATATCATACAGAATAGTTCTCCTGGCCCAAATACCCCTTGTGTTCCACCTATTTATCTCCCCTTCCCTATCTTCCAATCCCTGGAAACCACTGATATTAATATAATCTTCATAGTTTTATCTTTTCCAGAAAGTCATAGTGCTGGAATCATATAGCGCATAACCTGTTCATATTTGTTTCTTTCTCTTAGTAATATGCATTTAAGTTTCCTCCATATCTTTGTATGGCTTGATAGCTCATTTCTTTTTATAGCTGAGTAACATTTTACTGTGTAGATTGTACCAGCATTTATCCATTCACCTATTTGAAGGATGTATTGGTTGCTTCCAATTTTTGGCAATTATGAGTGATGTGGCTATGAAAGAACTGCTTTTTATCTATTGGATCTGTGACCTGCATTATCAAGTTTTTATCAAAGCTTCTTAAATCATGTGCATATATATACATATAAAATTATTCTATTAAATCTATTAAACACAAAATCTCAAAATCCACAGTATGACTTTCACTATTCAAGACTTTTCAGCCTGAAAGGAATTAGACTGAAATACACAGAGAATTAAATAATCAAACAAAAATATTTAAATAATTTTTATGTTTTCAAAGAATATATGCACGTTAAAGGTAAAAGGAAAACTATATTTAGATAATGAAGAAAACCTATGTTGAAAATGTTTAATATAGTAATAAAATATTATAAACAAAAATTATTTTTTCTACTCATGAACCCTCATAATTACAATAAGAACCAGGAGCAATAGTCATCTCTTTTTCAAGATATACTTAGATATTAATGGAGATTAGTATGGTAAGTTTATGGGAGGATATGAAAAATTGAGGTAGAAGAAAAGGTTATTAAACACACATAAAATAATTTCTGTTTATAATATCAAAATAGTTCTGACAATCTAATTTATTTGTGTGTAGCATCTTCAATGTAATAGAGACATAGAGGCTTCACAAACTATCACTTTTAGGTAAAGATGCAAAGATTCATCATATTAATTAAAGACAAATGGGTGATTATCAGGGTTTACATGATTTGTCCTACAAAAAATACCTTCCAGATAAGGCTGATTTTTATGGGAATCAAAAACCAAACCAAACAAACAAAACAAAAACAACCACACTGACATCTATAGACATGAAGGTGGGAGTTGGAATACAGTGATTTTTTTTAAAATAGTAATAGGTTACTTACGAAATATCTGGAAATGTATTTCTTTCAGTAATCTACTTTATATGACAGGAATAACTAGTTTCCAATGCTTTAAGAAATAACAAAAGAGCATATGGATACATATGCTCAAAATAGAGACAGAAGAGTATATACAT